>NC_056732.1:525247130-525286811 GCF_019279795.1 Protopterus annectens
TGAAATTTAATAGTCCTTGCCATAGTGTAGCTTTGTTCTAACTGAGTCCAAAGTGCAGTGTCTCATGGCGAAACATCTTAGCTCAACTATTTTGTATGCATACTTCGACCTCTCTCTCTACCAGCTTATATATTTACAATATACATTGAAGCAGCTCTCTCCTTGCCTAATAATAATAAAAAAATATACCCATGTGTGTATCAAATGGCCAAATGGTAGGCAATAAGATCCCCCTTGAAGAGCTTTTCTTAATATATATTAATAATTCACTGATTAACATCATTTTGAGGAAACAAAGAGCTTCCTTTAAATCATTTAGCTGGCTGACATAGCTTAAAAATTTACTACAATGAAAGTACAAACTTAAACTTCACTAAAGTCATTGAGCAGAAATGTTAATATATTAAATTATATTAAAAAACAGTCTTTATATTTACTTTCTACATTGAAATAGGTCACCTGCTGCCTAAAAAACAAATCCAATAACTCACTTGTGGGTCACAAATAAAGACCACAAGATCCACATGGAAATCACGAGGATCTTTTCTCAGTGCACTCATTTCTCACTTATTAATGTATCTCTGGATAAACAATGAGTTTCCTTTAGATCATTGAACTAACATGGCTGTTTTAGTAATTATCCAGAAAGCTGACTGACATAGCATAAAAACTCAAGTATAGCGCAAGTAGAAACTTCAACTTTATGCCCTTTAAAACTGATTTTTATTGGAATTTTAGAAAAAGAACAGGTAATTAATATCAGCTGATAATTGCTCAGCTCAAGGAAATATTTACTAGACTGGTTTTTGGGGCTTGGAAATGAGTTCAGCTTGTGACAGTGCCACACGATGGTCAGGCCAGTCTTTTTTTAGTTAACCATTAGGTTTACAGGTAAGAATTAGGCTATCTGCCGTTGGGGGCCATTTTAAGCCTAGCCAATTTGGAGGCCATTTTAAGCCTAGCCAATTTCCCTCAGAGATAAGCATCAAACCCTGTGTCTTCCATCTGTGAGGTAAACACCTTAACCAATATGACAAGACCTGACCCATAAAGAAATTGAAGGATTTTGCTGCAGTGTTGCATGTGTCACTGTTTTACATCACTACACTCGCATTACATTGTCCTTTTTTTGTATTTGAACAGCTTACTATGTAAGAACACCACCTACTGAACTGTGTATTAACCCCTTGCATCACAGGAGAAGTCTTAACCCCTCAACAGGTTACCCCACAAGCTCCATTTCTTTCTTTTGCAGTGAATACTATCAGTAGTCTTAAGTCTAAGAATGCTGTTTCAGACCTTTTTGGTGTTATTAATCCTTAAAGGATACTTGCGATTTATGCCACATACCTCTGTGAAACTGAATACCCCCCAGCAGGCAGCGTTATTAATAAACAAGTGTGACTAACAGACTAAACATGAAAAGTAAAAAAAGTCCTGCCCCTGTGTCATCTACCCATCCCTTTAAAGGAGCCATCATCTTCATCTTCATTAGTTATGGTGTACCTCCATAACACCCTGTTCACAGGAGGAGTCCTCCTCACACACTTAAAGCTATGACTTGAATAATAAGTCCTGTGAATACAAACCATAGCTGTTAGGACCTTCACATTCCTGACTAACAACTGGTAGAGCCTTTTGTAACAGCAAGTCCAAAATATAAATTGTATCTCCCAGATGTATGGAAACTCTGCTCTAGCCAATTTTGATTGAAAACGTATATAGTATTGAGATTAAAATAGTGTGTTTGGGCTGAACAGTATATACCTAGTTATCACTTAGCTTTCTTTATAGACAGCCATTTTAATCCGGCCAAAGTAATCATTTTCCTTTCCTTTGTTCTTCTTGAATCCTAAGTGTACTTCTCTAGTCTATCTTCTGTCAGATCTGTATACTTTTGGGAGAGGGGTGTTGACATTGCTGGCTGATTAAGTGCAAGCTGAGCTTTCTCCTCAGCTGATGTGATACTGTCCTGAACCATCTCCTTCTTGGCAGCCTTTTTATCTACGTATATTTGATGCTTGTGCTTGAGTATTCTATGATCCTACATCTATGTGAAGCCTGTTCTTAGAAGATATCTTTTGGTAGCACCGGGTATTGAACCTCAGCTTGTAAAGATGACATTTTTTGTTAAAATGTTACTGTCCAGTCTTCCTTCTTTTCTATCACTTCATGATTCTGGACTCTTTCTCCTCATCATCCTACCTGCTGCTATTCACAGAGCAGTCTATATAGTCTGTTTCAACTTCTGCATCTATGTAGCCATTCTGTGTGGCAGACAGTCCTTTATGATGCCTTGAACCATAGCCCAGGCATGATCACGTGAAGCCATTTATCACATTTGTCATGATTCTGACTAGACAGGCCACCCAAGATATGTAAACCAAAGCTTTTTGTTCTTTGTGGACATCACTTAATGGCATATAGTTTTTGGAATACCAATATTTAGTGGTTCCAATAATAGTAGAGAATTGTAAAAACAACCATGATGCCCTTTAACAGCAAATTCTTTATTCAGTAGCTATTCTTTGGAGGAGTATGCATGAAACATACATATGTTATTGTGTTTGAGCATTTTGACATGTTTTATCCAACCAATGGATTCTGTCAGGTCATCATTGCAAACCTGTATCTAGTAAGACCTCCTCGTTTATTAATTCAGGAATTTCATGTATTCCATTATCTTCTGGCTAAGGTTACCACCTGTCCCTCTTTATGCAAGATGTTTTATTTTAGCAGATGTGTCCTGCAGAAAAACATGAAAAACAGCAAATGCCCTCAGATTTCAAGGCTAAGAACATTTCCTATAATTCCTCTAATAGTCACATAAAATAATGATTTTCTATCTAAAACACTTTAACAAGATATGAAACAATATAAGAAACTCACATTTTATAAAAGTGAGCTTTTATTTTGATAGCAGAGGGAAGTCCAGTTGTTTCCAATAGCTGTGGGTATGGTTTATCCTGGCAACTTTTATGTTTCTGTAAGTTATACCCCACTTTGTGCATTTGAAAATGTGGCAGCCCTAGCTCTGACTGTGTTGTATGTTTCATCTTTATTGTCTAATACGATGTCAGTTCTTTCTTCTACAGCACGGATATTTTCTTTTGTACCAGGGAAACTTTGTGGTTTTCTTCCTGCTTTTATTTAAATTAATATATTACCTGCTTCACTAGCCAGTTCAGAAATGTACTCAAGTTTGTCTTGCTAGATATGATTTAAAACTTTTTGCTTTCATAGCCACATTGTATGATCTCTGGATCATTTTCCTCATGATGAGGTCAAAACTAGGATCATCTCTCACTGGAAAAGAAATACGTTTGAGCAGACTTATTCAGATTAAAGCATATTTTTTCAGTGAGCACAATGGAGTTTTAGGAAAGCTAGACCACTTTGAAGGAATCCCAAGCCACATTCCCATGGTGTTTGCTTTTTCGTGATGAAATGAAGATAGAAGATTATCATATCTCAATTAGTTTCACTAGAAATCCTGACATTGTGTTGAAAGTTTTCATTTGACAAGATGCCGTAGAGTTTACACTACAGGACATTCATCAAGTAGGCCATTTTACTTTACATAGAAATTTGCTTTTCTTGAGAGCTCAGACTGACAAAGTGGATGGATTTGGTGCTAATGTCCCCATTTTTAAACATTTTCTTTTACCATGTGAACCAAGGCTCATGAGTTTTTGAATGCTTATACACATGAGGATTTAGCCAGGGGGTTGCCTAAGGGCAGGCATTATTATTGGCTACAAGAGAGAGGGAATCTAGTTTTCTATAGTAGTTATTTTGGCCCAAGCCAGTGCTGGCTATTTGATTGCCTATACCAACACTGAGATGCATGCTGTGGCCATATATTGCTATACAGTGGGAAGTTTCAAATCCCCCTTGCTGTGTTATCACACACAGTTTCAGTCTGTTGATTCTGAGTTTCACATTGACCCATTTATGTTTAGTTGATGTTATTAAAACTTCATAAGGTGCAGGGGCAGTTGGGAAAGTAGAGCAAATGCGCAAAGCAGAAGGTCAGAACAGGTAAAAGTACATCAAATATCAGAAATCTGAGAAAAGGCACATAAGCAGAGTTCCCTCAGACAGCACTTTGACTTTGAACCATCTCAGATAAACTGTTACAGTTAATCCTGTGGTGGCCTCAACTAAAAAGACAAAGAAGGTACTAGTACAGAAAGAGTCAGCCATCCTATATGTAGAGCCCAGAGGGTTGCTGGGTTCTATACAAACAAACAAGAGCTGACTTGGGCTTTATTGCCTTTTGACTCAACAATCTTGAGAATGTATTTCCTAATGCTGCTACATTTGATAAGCAGAGTTCAGGATGGTGGAACATCAAAACATAGTTGTGCACCATCATCTGTATGGGGGTGTGTGTGCATATTTAAGGTTTGTAGATTAATAGGTAAGTCTTAGACAATCAATCAGCAGATCATTACAAGCCTAGCCAATAACAGTATTCAATAGTCCCCTCTAGCCTCAAGGAGGGCAATGTAAAATAGATGGGGGAGAATTTAAAGCCACCTATCCAACTACCTTGGGTTACCTTGAAGGTGGCAAATGTGCTACTCTGCTTGATATGTAGTTGAAGATTGTTGCAGAGGTTGAGGTAAGTTGGGATATGAATCTGTTACACCAATACATCCCTTTTCTCTGTTCATGAAGGTTTACTTCCTTTAATCATGTATTTGAGGTAACATTTGTTCTTTGAAAGAATGGAATATCAAAAAGTGTTGGAACGTTCATGGCTTGAAAGGGTAGATGTAGATCTCCATGGAGGAGACTAAATGAAACTGAGTATACAAAGAGAGAACTTCAGTCCATCCTAATGGCAAAGATGTTTGAGGCTGATGATCTTATTAGTTAGGAATGCCTGAGGTATGTCAAGTTAAGTGATGTGTTTAGAAAAGTACATTCCAAAATGAGCATTATATTTAGGAGTGGGACTGATGAGATATGAGTAAAGGGGAACTAAGAAATCTTTGGATCTAGAGGAGATGTTGTCAAGGCAGCCCCCAGGATTTTTTGCAGGGGGGTGCAAACCCAGAGCCACCCCACTAAGCCCCTCACACACACATAGCCATTCCTGTGTCCCATTACTTGACTATTTCTCTCCATTTGCCATAAACACTGTTCAAAACTCAGTAGGCATACTGTTTATACTTTACTTCTACAATGATTACATATATTTGGATTTAATTTACAACTTTTACTTCAACAAAATTTATAGCACAAACACTCATAGACATTTGCTAAACAAAGCAATAGTCTTACAATGTAAACAGACTTAGCATTAAAACTTCTCTTCCTTTGAAATTCACATTCACTGAAAGAGCACTGAAACCCACATTCAAAGAAAATGCATCTGGCCAATAGCAGGTTAAGTTTACATTTCAGCTGTTTTCATATCATAGGCCCCTTGCACACATTTTAGGACCATACAAAAGTTCTTTGATTCACCTTCCTGATTGTATGAATTATAATATATAATAACTGATTTATATCCCTTATATAATACATCACCATAGTTGTTTTAAATTTATAGTTTTGAACATTATTCCAGTAAGCAATGAAGCAAAACATATGAACCAATAATGACAAACTGCACAGTTCAGAAAATGTCAGCCATAAAATGCCATTCAAACTTCTATCATTACAATCCATCAATATGAGTTAATATGCACAAACTCTGCAGAAGTAAAAATCATTTGAATAACTCCACATTAAATAGATCTGAAACTAATGAAGAGGTTGTTTCTAGAAAACAGCTTTATATTTCAGTGTTTCATCTACAAATTCAGTGTCTGCTGCCCTTGAAGAATAAATTGCCTATGTTACATTAAAAAAAAATAAGCTGGTATGTTGCAGTAAGGAATGGGTGGCAAGCTGAAAAACAGGTTCATAGTTACTAGGCATCTCATCCAAAGGAGCTCATACTCAGGACTGCAGCATCCCACCCCATTAAAATACAAGTCTGCATGCTGTGGGAGAAGAACCTACAGCTCTCAACATCAAGATGCAAATAACACTGCTTTAAAATTTTATATCACAATAGTGGTATCATTTACTAAACAAAACAGTTGCACATTTTAAGCAGACTTAGCAGGAGCAGCAGTAAACCTCCTCCCTTGTGCTCACAATTCCTTGAAAATGCACTTGAAAATAGATTCAACCTGCTGTCACTAGGGAATTTCCATTTCCCATACACACCACACAACCTCTTAGTGAAAGAAATCTGGACAAAGCATAAAATAAATAGGGACAGATTATAAATATAGCTCTCATGAACTTAGAAAATTGATAGAATAACAGAATTTGTTAGTATGCATTTTTTTCTAAAGGATATGACATCTAAAACTCAAATGTCTGTCATGATTTAGCAACTTCAATCCTTTTTAGGAGGAATATGGGGCAAAAATCTGGACATTGTGCAAACACCTGGACAGTTGAGGGTTATACTACCTCCCTCTTATACACACACACACACACACACACACACACACACACACACACACACACACACACACACACAAACACACACACACACCCCTACCTATTGGTACTTGCGCATTAATGCAACCAGGGGCCAAAGCTTCACATGTCAACTATCCCCACAGTATCATAGAAGAAAAGTATAGTGCACCATGTATATTAAATTAAATTAACATAATGTTAATATTTATATGTATGTACATTGTGTAACGCATCCATATTCATGGAACTGATGTGTATAAGCAAGAGTAAGGTGGAGGTTAAGAATTTGTAATATAGATTTGTGAATCCGATTGAAAAAAATGTACATTATTGTAGTATGTTCATTGCTTGTTTCACAATAAATACTCAATGGATGTGTATAAAGCAGTATGAAGTCTTTCCTTTTACATTACAGCTTACAGGAAAATGTAACCTTAAAATGTGTCCAAAAAATGTGAAACACTGTACACTGATATAGTCACATTTCAGAACTGTATGGGAAACATTTAACAGCCATCTGACAAGAAGGGTTTACTGCTGATCAATAAATATTTCGTCTGATTCTGCTAGAAGTCAATATGAATTAAGTTACAAAACATTAATAAGCTCATGGCATCGGGCTTAAATCATGGTTTCCTAATCAGTTTTATATAATGTGTTTGATATGATCACTTTCCAATTTTACAAGGCTTGTAGGACACTTCACTGACCTAGAATATTTTTGGCAATTCATTGGAAATGATCAAGTCTCTTACGTCCGGCACCGCTTACAGCAGAATTTGCAGTCCCCAAACAGTGCTCTTACTTGGATGCTTAATATTTCTCACTAAATCACTGATTAAAGGAGCATCCTCCTGTAAAAAGGACTGAACAAATATTCATGCAGATGTGTGTGTGTGTGTGTGTGTGTGTGTGTGTGTGTGTGTGTGTGTGTGTGTAGTCAGAAAATGAATGAATGCCTAAATGAACAGCAAAAGAAGCGTAATAGTAAACTACAGCTCTGAAACTTTCAAATTGTATTTCAGTTCTCCAGGAACTCATGGGAAATGACCCAGTATAAGCTCGCTGCTTCTGATATGCCTCCCGGTTGCTTTAATACGCAAGTACCACCCTACCTGCATCTTACTTACTTAGACACAGACAGACACACACACACCCACACACACACACACACACACACACACACACACACACACACACACACACACACACACACACACACACACACACACACCTACCTTTACCTACGTACTTCTTACATACATACATACACACCTTTACCTACCTACTTCTTACATCCACACACCCCCATCTAACTATTTTTTACACACACCTCTTAAACACTTAAACACACACATGTACACACCTACCTCTCACATGTACATTTGTCCACAGTCCAAACAGCTTTTGAAATTCAAATTCCGCACGGGGGAGAAGATAAAGGCATAAACCATCAGTTGCACAGGTGTAGAAGACAAAAACAGGTCGCAAACACCTGTTGCATCTCTTCAACTGGACGTAAAGGGCATTCTTAAAGAAGAATGCCCTTAAAAAATATATATTTTTTTGTTAATTAAAGTAAAATTAATCTCCCCGACAGCCAGTTTCAGGGGGGTGTTAGTGCACCCCCTTGCACCTGCCTGCAGGCACTCTTGGATGTTGTTGTATATTAGGTGAGACAAAAAGCTTTCTAAACTACTACAAAGACATGATGATCAAAAGATAAGGCATTATCGACAAGAGTGCCTACATCTCTTACAACAGGGAATGATTGGAGGGATGTGTTAATGATATGTTATTGGAAAATGTTTTGTTTACCTAAATTAACACTATCTTTTACATTTCATTTGAGAATTCTTCTACCAGTTGATAACACAATCTCACTCAGGTTGGAGCAAATGTGGGTCAGTGGAATATGAAATAAATGCACCCAATTTACACTCATCTGCAGATGTAGGACAACCATATCCCAGGAATGTTGTCCTGTAGGTCAGAGAAATAGATGCCAAACAGGAAATGACCTAACACTATTAACATGTTTGCTTTCTGAAATGGTACCTACAACTTGAATCACATTGGTTCTACTAGCTATCTGCCATGCAACGTAAGAATTTGTATTCAGATTTATAGGCCACTGAATAGGAATAGTGTCAAAGGACTTGGCTGTGTCCAGATATCTTCTGTGTATTGCCTAACTACTATCCACTGCTTCTGTAACTTTTTCAAATAAATTAATTAATAAAGTTAAAGAGAGAGGACCTTTCTTTGACAAGGCCAAATTGATGAAGGTCAAGGGTTAAGAGATTTTCAATATTCAGATCAATACGATCTGAAACGATATGGTCCATAGTTTTAGATATGAGGCTATTGAGACTAATGTGTTATAGTTACCCAGCCTGTGGCTGGATCACCCTTGTGTAATCACAGTACAATTGCTGTTTTCTAGGTTTCATGAATGTAGCCAGTGGAGAGTTTTACTTTAAAGAGGTTAAGTAGAAGTTAGATAGGCCATAATTTAGTTTTGGAGATCATGTAACCTAGTATATTATCAGGCTCCATGGATGAGGTGTTCTTAGTTTTTGAAAGGTTTGAGATGACATCTTACATAGCAATTTAAGGAGGTGGCTGGGACTGTGGAACCTGTATAATAGATATAACTGTGAGTGAAGCAACTTTGCACTACATTTTTCATCTAGGATATTAAATATTCCTTATGGTCAGAGTGGACAGTATTATTGTGGACTAGCTGTAAACTTTCGTGGGTGTTAGTTATTAACTTTATGGGATCATTAAAGATATGCAGCTGTTTTTCATTTTAGTTGCTATTATACGTTCATATTCAGCTTAGCGCCTCCTAACAATTCCCTTAATCTCATTATTAGTTTGCTTATGTGTACTCTAAGGTAGCTAACTTGAGGCTTTGTATAAGCATTACGAAATGTCTTTGTCTTAGTATATAATTTATGTATACAAGTATTCCATCATAGGGGTTTGTTTTTAAAATTCTCATTATATTTGTTGTGGATACAGACTGCCTTACCAATGCAACTATCGAAGTGGGTGGTGAGGTCTGAGGCATAGGCAGTGGCTTTAGTGAGATACACCCCAGGAGGTGGGATTTATTTAGGTCATTAAGTAACTGCAGAAAGTGTGGTTTTGAGATGTCACTAAACAAAATAGATATTTGCAGAAGAATTACTACCAGTTTTAAAGGAGACGGTCACACGTGTGATCTGTTTTAACAAACAGAAGTTAATAACATATGAAGGTGTACAAAAAGTCACCATATTGGTGAGGGCATTATCATGGGAGTGTATTGGAGCCCCTTGTAGGATGGTTACATGTTTCTAAAACAGTGTGCTAGCATTTATAATGTCAGGGAAGTATTGGGCAAGCCACTTTAGGTCAGCCAGTTTTTTGATGGATAGTTTAAGCTTCCCAGAATAAAATAATTAGGTTTAATGGAGATTAAAGCTAAGGTATTATTATAGGTATCATAGTAAGAGTGGGAGTTAATGGTTGTTCTATAGGTAGCTATGAAGCAGGAATTAAGCTTGTTTGGTTGATTTGGACATCTAGAAGTTCAAATTTGGTGTCCTAGGGAATCTGTGATGATGATGATGATGAAGAAGAATATGATGATGATGATGATGATAATATCCTTAACAAATATTGACACTTCCCCACAACTGCAAGTATGTCTGAAAACATGGAAGACACAAAACCCAGGAACAGAGGGCATGCTTTCATTGTTTTGAAACCATGTCTGTATAATTATCTGTATATGGATATACCTGAGTTACAAGAGACCCTCAAAGTCAGGCATTTATTTTGTTAGGACTCCTGGCATTGAGTAGAGCAACTTGTGTTCCAACTTACAATTTACTAAATTAGACTGGCCAACAGATAGATTGTACCTAAAAAGGCAGAATGGCAGCAGTAAAGGCTTTAGTCAGAATGCAAAAGCCTTGCTAATAAAGGTGCAGGCTATCCAAAAAGCAAAACTTGACAGCCATCTTGTTCCAAGCTGACACTTACTGAACCCCCTAGAATGACACCAGGTACATAGCCAAAGCTAATCATCTTGCCTTTGAATGTTAGCATTATTCTAGGGATGGCAAAAAAACACTCAATGCAAGTATCTTTCCTGCATGAAACACATAACAAGCTTAAATATACTCTTCTGCAACCTCATTGAGCAATAACTGTTCTTGCAGGACTGCTTGGAGATTCCTTTGTAGGATAAAAGTGGCCAGAATGAGCACTAGTAGGGAATCAGTTGAATACCTGATGGGTGCCTCATTGCATTCTGAGAGAAGCAGTTAATGAGCAATTCACAATGATATGTGTGGCGCAGAGGGCTCTAAAGTATGGCGTAAAACTCTCCTCTACTCCTCTGTGCTGTAGTACTATAAATGGATAATCCACCTCTGGTGTATCAGAAGCCATAATAATGCCCAACAGTAGTACTATAATTATGAACAAGAGTTGGCACAGCCTCTTCAGTGCTGTCTTCAACAGCATGCACTGGCCCATAGAATAATAAGCATTCATGATGGCAGATGTCAACATAGGATGGACCCTCTCTAATCTGCTGGCCGTGATCTAGACATCTGAATTAAGCAGAGATGCAGGCCTAGAGTTAGACACTGATCATCTGGATTCTGGCTTTTATATAAGCATGATATGGAAAATAAAATAAACGCTGTGTCAGTAAGAAGAATGCAGATTTATTGTTCCAAAGCCAATAGTAAGCGCTTTCATCTCTTCACCCAGAGACTTCTTCAGACTAAGGCTTTGTAATAAAAACATGAATTTATATACTTAGATAGCTCATTAAACAATTAACATTTTTAAAAAACATAGTCAACACAGTCAAGAAAAGGGATGGTAAAGTGTCATAATTGCAACTACTGTCAATATTTATTTACTGATGGTTAGTGGAAGCCGCAGTGGTACAGCAGTAGCGTTGTTGCCTCACAGCAAGAGGTTCTCATGTTCGATTCTCGACTAGAGTGCCTTTTGTGTGGAGTCTGCATCTCCTCCCCGTGGTCGAGTGGCCTCTGAAAGACATGCGTGGATGGGCGTGCCTTCGCTGAAGGTTGAGCATCGGGCTGGCAACTCAGCACCATAAAAATTGACTGCCAATCATTAGCAGACCAGAGTTCCACTGTGGTGACCCCTAACTAGGAAAAGCCGAAAAGACAAACAATGAATTGTTAGTGGGAAAAACAGTAGTACAGGTCCCAGGAAGGTTTGCACGTAAAGCTAAAAATGTAGTTTACTTACTAATATGCCTGGAATGTAGATCATTTTATGTGGGGAGAACTAAGAGATAATTATGCGGAATAATTTATGAACACAATTATGCTATTACACATGCAGACATGAAAAATGCTATGAGTAAACATTATGCTGAGAAGAAATGTAAAATACATTTTAAATGCATAGTTTTGGATGCGCTACATTCTAATGCCAATATTGTTAATGTTGAAGAAGAGTTGGGGTGGTTGGAATATTGTTGGCAAGTAAGACTAAATGCCTGTTTCCCTCCAGGATTAAACAATAGGGAAGAGTTTATAATGTATTTAAAAAGAAAGGGGCTGAAACATTGATTTAGACAGTTTAGGTGATTTATATATGTATAGTTTTTTCATATGTATATGTTTTAATGTTGTTTTTATTTCACATTAGAAAAATGTTTAATGATACTATGTTTTTAAAAATGTTAATTGTTTAATGAGCTATCTAAGTATATAAATTCATGTTTTTATTACAAAGCCTTAGTCTGAAGAAGTCTCTGGGTGAAGAGACGAAAGCGCTTACTATTGGCTTTGGGAAAATAAATCTGCATTCTTCTTACTGACACAGCGTTTATTTTATTTTTCATAAGCATGATATGGACTTTATTCAGGGAAGAGAGAGAAAACACTACATATATAACACTTTGTTTAGTATTGTTCTGAAATGTGGTACCAGAGCTCTTCAGAAAATTTGTAAAATTCCATTGGCAGCCCACCTGAGCCTGGCATCGGACTACAGTTAGCATTTTTACTTCTGTTATCAGTTCTGCTTTGATAACTGGACCTTCTAACATCTGCTGACCTTAAATTACAAGTTTGATGATGACAGCATGGAATTCACCCACTTTATCATCCTGCCATGCTCACAGTAGGGAGGCAGATCATCATCCTGCCATGCTCACAGTAGAGTAAGATTCCTGGTATAATTAAAAAAATGCCTGAAAGTTCACTTATAATGAGCCATGTTCCTGACTCAGGGATGGGTCAACTTAAGAGGACTGACAACCTAGCCTAGCTGTTTGTCAGTCCCCCTTTGATGCCATCCATTCCTTCTCAGTGTTTCCTAATGGAATTATATTCCTCTTTGATCTTCTCAAAGATATTTGAAAATAATTTTCCAGTTCCTTAATGCTAGTTTTCTTTGTTTAGTTCTATGGGTGATGTGTACCACCATTATCCAATTACTAGGCATTTTGTCCCTCTCATAGTTGTGATTTGATTGGTTGAACACAGAAATGGTTCTTACAGACTTCCGCAGGTACTTAAGAAATCTTGGGCCTGTAAGCAATGTCACTCATTAGGGTAGAGTTTGGTCTCCAAAGCATAAAGGTTAATTTCATCTGGAACCCACTAGGTCCAAAGGGGTATTGGTATGATAAGATATGTAATATTCTTTTATGTCAGAGCCTAAGTGATTGGCTAAGGGAAGGGGACCATGAAAAATTCAAGTATGCAGCAAAATCTATTTTTTGGTGCAATGTATGTGTACTCTCTGGATGAAAGATGTTGACTTGTCTAGATATGCTTCAGACCTTTCAAACTAAGTGGTGGAGGTCACACTTCCTCCATCCACCTGTCTTGTCATCTCTTTGCCACTTTCCCAGCTATGTTTGGGTTTGTGAAGGGCGATCTTGTCTCCTGAACCTCATTGACTTCTTCAAATCAGTCTCCAGAGCTGTCAATGAGGTTAAGGCGGTCCACACAGCCTATATGGACCTCACCAAGGCCTTCAACACCATCCCCCACTCTGGAATCATAGATAAACTTACTAAGCTGGGCATTAATCCCTACATCTCTCAATGGGTTGCCAAGTGACTTACTGACAGAATCCACACTGGAAAAGTAGCTGACTCCAAATCCAGCTCCAGACAAGTGACAAGTGGAGTACCTCAGGGTTCAGTCCTGGGGCAGCTCTTGTTTGGCATCTACTTCTCTGAAGTACAGGCCAACACTAAGGGACTCTGGCTAACAAAGTTTGCAGATGACTGCAAACTGGGAACCATTACTGAATCCCCAAATGATGTGGATATTCTACAAAAGGGCCTTACAGAAACAGATGCTTGGTGCCAGAGCCATGGGCTCAAGTTCAATGCCAAGAAATGTATAGTTATCCCCTTTGGGGAAAAAAACATCTACCTGTGAATTACCACATATGTGGCAATACACTAAACACTGAAAGTGTGATAAGAGACTTAGGGACACAGGTGGACAGTGGTCTCACCTTTGATAACCACATTGCCACAACAGTCAGAAAATCCTTCTATGTGGCGCACCTCATCACTAAGGGCTTTTCATCCAGAAAAAAAGGAGGTAATTGTCCAACTGTACTCATCCCTCATTAGACCCATTATAGAATACAATGCCCCATTTGGTATGTACCTCTCAAGACATCTGCAACAACTGGAAAGGCCACAGAAATACCTCACTAAAAGAATCACAGGCCTAAAGCAGATGCCCTATGCTGACCATCTGAAAAAACTCCAGCTGTACTCTGTCGCATATCATCTACTCAGAGGCGATCTCTGCTTAACATACAAGGCCATGTCAAACCCAGAGCTGTTGGACATGCTACACTTAAGGAAATCCCAATCCCTCAGAGCCACATGCTCCAGGGATCTAAACTTTGTCATCACAATGAACAAAACATGCTGGGGGGATAGGTTCCTGACCCAGAAACTCCCCAGACTCAGGAATAGACTGCCCATACATGTCAAGCAGAGTGCCTCTTTGGTCTTCTTCAAAAGGAACCTTGATGATTGGATGGGAGAAAGGAAATTCACCCCGGGGATCATGTCAGTCGCCCTGCTAGACAGGGGTCCAGGGAAGTAAATATTGTGGGAAGAAGTAGCCAGGGAATTGTTATGGCTAGGCTTGTATAGGCCCTAGGGCTGATAGCCTAGTACCAACCTATAAACTTATGAGCCTATGTTTGCTACCACCTCAGCTGTCTTCTCTGACATATTGCTAGTATGTCTACCCCTCCAGTGTAGTGAATACATTGATCAACCCCTCCCACATTTTGCAGAGCTTAAACCATGGGACTAGCTTCACTGAAATCTGGTCTCTCCTTTTTTACTTGCCTAGGTTCCTTATCCCCTTTTGTGATTAAGCCTCCACCATCAAACCCATCTTCTCTGGCCCCACAGTGGCTTTCATTTCCTACACTTCCAGCCCCATGCCATGATACAACAAATCTGTAACCTTTTCATCTCCACTTGAACAAGAGATGCCAGGCATTCATGCCATTTCTTGCTCATATGCAGAATATGTGCATCAGGATCTGGAGAAAAAAAGTTTATAACCTTTTCTGCGCTCATGAATATGAAGTGAAGTATGACAGAGAGAGGACTGCTACTGTAGAGGAGAACAGAAGTAGAAACATAGCAAACAGAAAAATGCCTTTTGGTTCATCCAGTCTGGAACTTCACTAATAAGTTCTCCTATGTCTTTTGTTTCCTCGTGTGATCACTTTTATGCTGTATTCACCAATTAGACTATTGGCTTAACTCATTGCATTCTTATATTCTTCTGGTATGTTTGTCTCCAGTATCCTACCTGAAGATGATGTCGTGAATTCAGCAACCTTTATTACAGGAAATGTTTCCCTGCATTATCCCATCATCTTTACTCTGCAAGCCTACCTGTAATATTGTAGTGATCAGCTGAAAAGTTGGGAACTCTTTATCCAGTCTCTGAATCCTGTAAGTAACTTTCATTTGTACAACAATATTATGACTTAGTTACTTAATTAATTAGTTAACTCATTTTTATTTGTTTTTACTGGGGTAGATGACTGATCACAAATGATCAATTGCTTGTCTAACCTAGGTGGCTGAAAGGAAACATTAATTACAATAAAAATAGATTTGAGTAAGCATAGTTATACAGAATACAAGTAAAGTCATAAAAAGGGCACAGAAAGTTAATATACAATAATTCTGAAGTAATAACACAGAGTACAGCTGAGGGCTGTGTACAGTACATGTGAGATGTATAATACACTGTATAGCAAAAATTGATAAACATTCCATTGTAAATATTAAGCAAGAAAATAACTGAAAATGCAAAGAAAGGCAGCATATTCAAATATACTGTAATGTAAGAAGAATGTGTGATGAGGTTAGGCAATGTGGGTGGAAGTGAAGCACTTGTATAGGGTTTGTTTAATTAGGCTGGGTTTTAATAGGGGTCTGAATTTAGTGTAGGGTTAAGGTTTTTAGGTTGAGAGGAGAGATTGCCAAACATTGCCCTCATATGTCCCTTATTTTACAGAACAGCTTGGATTTTAGCTTAAAATTTTGCCCTGTATTTCATAAAATTTCTTATTTTGTGGTCAATTACAGTAAGTCAATTATGCCAGACATTAACAGTTTCATACATATTGTTCAGAAAATGTATGCTAATGCAAAACCTGTTGTTCTACTAAATTGCAAGTGAATTGGTATAATATTTAAAATTTTCCCTGATTTTGGGTCTTTGTCCTCCTGTTATTTTTGACTTTGTTTGTAATTCTTGTGCAAAGAAGTTGAGATGTGTATGTTCATAATGATTGATTGGTAGGAGACAGAAAATGTTAGTACAATATAATTTATTTTAATGGTTTGAAGTGTAGGTTCTGCTTGGAAATTACTTCTGAGGATGGAGTAGGGGATTATACTGGTGATGAATGACAGCACATTTCCTAGTAAGGCATTCATGATAGCCTAATTCCAAATAGGCCAAGACAAGGGAGGAACAGATTCAAAGCCTCTGTTGTTTTGATGGTAATGCTGCTTTACATAATTGTTGAACAAGGCTGATGGACTCAAACCCCTGGGTAGGTAAAGCATTCTAGTACTGTGGAAGGGACTACTCTTAAAAACTGCATGATCTTGAGTGTTATGCAGTGGCTGGTATAGCAGGTTTACTACAGCAGTAGAATTTATCTATGATTCCAGTGCCAAGCAACTGACAGCTGCCCTTCAAATGACAAAGGTAATGGCGGGAATAGACATAGTACTGTTTGGTAAAACTAGGAGACTCACTAGACCTTAGTCTTCAGAAATGAGAAAACAGATTAGTCAAAAACACTAGGTTATATATAACACAAAGCAGACAACTTGTATTTTAGAATAGGAATTGGCGGAATATGGACTCTACTGAGGTGGCTGACAAGTCAATTAGAAAACCACAAGAAGCAGATGCTGACTCATTTGTGTGTGTGGACAGTTCTTTTAGGGGTTTGGTGCGTGATGATGGGAATGTGTCATTTGATCGACAACTGTTTGAGCAAGTGCTGCTCAACTGAAGAAATTTGTGAGAAACAACTCTCATTAACAGTGGAGTTTTCTTTTTAGTCTGTTATTGTGCCACCTTGGAGTATGTATATTTAAGTTTGGGGTTGAGGCAGTGTCAATTTGGTCAGGGGAGACATGGGAACAGGCAGATGAGCACCCATGCCAAGAGCTGGAACCCCCCAAGGAGACAATAATTGATGAACTGCATGACATTGTTACGGAAACCGAAGACGCACAGGGGCTATGTTGTAACATTAATAAAAGGGGAAATTTTTCTATATTTAATTACACAAAAATTGAGGTTAACAACTTGTTTTTTGATGTATTTACTAAGGGGCTTCATTTTGTTCCAAACAATTCCATCAACATACCTAGAACAATTTTAGACTTAAAGCTCTTCACAAGGCAATTGAATATAACTGTCAATCTGAAAGGGAATGTAGCAGAGAGAAATGAACTACAGAGAAAGAGTACATGGAACCCCCCTTTGCACCCTGTCCTCAAAACATTTGAGGAAATGGTAGAGACAGAAATTAGGAATCTGTACACTAAAGAGATTACAAGAATTAACAGCAATTTTTCTGATGCATCCTATAGACTGATTAAAAAACTAAACAGTTAAGGAATCAGGGTAATGAAAATGGACAAGGGGGGGGGGGTGTAGTTTTTATGTACCAGCAAGATTATGAAGCCTCTTTACACAAACACTTACATGACGTGGAACAATATAATCAAGTGTCAGTAAACGAACGCAATGTTGCGTATGCCAAAATTAAGTGCATGTTGGAAGATAATTTGTACCAAGGTGCAATAAATGAACAATTGTATAATTATTTGTCGGTCCCCAAGCCAGTCACCCCCATTATATTCGGTATCCCCAAAGTGCACAAAGGGCTGCAACCATTACTATTCAGGCCAATTGTAGCAGGAGCTAAGGGGATTACCGAACCATTAGGGAAGTTTTTAGATGCAACATTGAAAAAGTTTACAGCATCTTTAAAATTTTTATGTAAGGACTCCTGGGAATTTTTACGAAGTGTCAAAAAAGAATTCTATAAAGAAACTAAATACTTGGTCACAGTTGATGTGGTAGAATTATTCCCAAGCATCCCACACGACACCGGCTTAGCATGGTTTAATGAAATGTTGGCTGAACATTCAACACTGGGAGGTAAAATGATAGCGTTGCTTGTCGAACTCATGGAGGTTATTCTTAACAACAATTTTGTTTATTTTGGTGGGGAATTATTTCAACAAAAAAGGGGTGTAGCTATGGGCAACCCTTGTGCCTCTGCTTATGCCAACATTGTGCTAAGTCATTGGGAGTCAAAATATATATTTAACACACAATGGGTAGAACATGTGGTACACTACCAACGTTATTTGGACGACATTTGTATATTTTGGAAAGGCAACATAGATGAGCTTGAACAATTTATCAGGCACATGAATAGTAGTACTGAGTTTTTGAAATTTACGTACAATATTAGTACTGACAGTTTACAATATCTTGATGTGGATTTACGCAGGAACATTGAAAAAGAATGTTTCATGTCTTGTATACATAGAAAAGACAGTTATTCAAACATGTTTCTGCATTACAATAGTAATCACCCTTTATTTCAAAGGAAGGGAATCATCAAAGGGCAACTAATTAGAGCGGCCAGAATGTGCAGTGAAGAAGCTTTATTTAATGTTGAAAGTTTATTTTTGAAAACATTATTTGAGGAGAGGGGGTATCCCACACAGTTAATAGATTCAATAATCTCAGAGGTCGCAAGCCAGAGGAAGGACAAATATTTCCCTTTATTGGGAGAAGAACGTAGATATGAATACAATAGAATAGACAACAAATTAAAAGAGCAAGGGTGTCTTTTTGTGCACACGAATTGTAATGAAAGTCCAGCAGTAGAAAGGGTTGTTGACAAATATTGGCCGATAGTGACCATGAATGAAGAATTCAAGAAAATGCTCGGTGACAAACCTCAATTTATTAGAAGAAGAAACAAGAATTTAAAGGAATTGCTAGAGACAAATCATGAGGTAGGACAGGCCAAGGTGAACCGAAAGACTGGAACATTTAAATGCAATGCTTGTAGGCAGTGCCCCAATATTATTAACAAGAAAGGTTTTTATTTAAACTCAAGAAAGACTTATATAAAATCTCCGGGGTATTACAATTGTAAAGCGAAGGGAGTGGTTTATCTTGGGCTGTGTCAGAATTGCCAGAGTTTTTACATAGGTAAAACGGAGAGGACGCTGGCAAAAAGAATATACAAACATCTTTATGAAATCAGTAAAGGGAAGGAAACGAACGCATTCTTTAAACATTCATTGACTTGTGACCAAATGGAGCTTAGGTTTATAGTTTTGGAACAGATAGAAATTAACCACAGAGGAGGAGACTGGGAAACCTCCTTAGAGTACAAAGAGCTGCTTTGGCAGGTGAAATTAGAAGCGGCAAAGCCCCCCGGCCTTAATGGAGCTATTAGTATTGCCAGTTTATTAAAAATCAGAAGAGCAAAATTGTGACACAAAGGTAGAATAAGTAACACCACAACAGATTACAAGAGTTAAGTGCTAGGTTATGGGGTTTACAATTCTTAATAGTTTTACACTAGGTATATTAAATCTTGAAGCTTTAGATAGGTATAGCACAGTATTATATAATACTTTGTACTATTTAGGAATACAAATAAAGGCTGCAGTTGCCAGGTTAGGAACACTTCAAAATTTGTATTGGGACTCAATAAATATTAGTTGACATTAGGGTGACCAGTTTTAAGAGACTTTTAAATGCATTTTCGCATGTCTACATTATTTTAAGTTATTTGCAGGTTTCATATATTTTAACAAGCCTTATTTGTATGTTGAGTAGAGTAGGGCAAGGAGAGTGTATTTTAATTTTGTTGTAAAATATAATACCATCAAGCTATGACAATGTTACAAGTAAATGTATTTCTTTAAGCACAAATTCAATAATTGAATAATTGAATGTTAATTAAAATCAGGGTTTGGTAAGGGCAGTATAAAAGAACCCTCCAAACTATGTAACAAATGTCTTGAGAAAGCCTGGGAGTGCCTGGGTGAAAGCGCTTGATATACAATATATTGGATGTGTTTTTATGTTTTTACGGTGTTCTGGTGAAGCTTAAAAATAAAACAAACTTGCGTTCAGCACTTGGTTCGCAATCCTTGTATCCTGATTTCCTTGGACTACCAGTGGGTGTTTTTACAAAGTGCTTTGTTTTCTGTATAACACAAAGCAGACAACTTGTATTTTAGAATAGGAATTGGCGGAATATGGACTCTACTGAGGTGGCTGACAAGTCAATTAGAAAACCACAACAAGCAGATGCTGACTCATTTGTGTGTGTGGACAGTTCTTTTAGGGGTTTGGTGCGTGATGATGGGAATGTGTCATTTGATCGACAACTGTTTGAGCAAGTGCTGCTCAACTGAAGAAATTTGTGAGAAACAACTCTCATTAACAGTGGAGTTTTCTTTTTAGTCTGTTATTGTGCCACCTTGGAGTATGTATATTTAAGTTTGGGGTTGAGGCAGTGTCTCTCCACCCCCCCCCACATGGGAGCACAGGGGAGCTTGCACCCCCTTAAAAATAACTTTCCTGTGAGGTGCCTTGAAAGCTATTTTGGATTTTTTTTATTCTATCATGAGTCACGTGAAGAGCTTTGAGTTGATTGACAAGAATCCATGATGTGGTGGGGGCCTTTCTGAAGTCAAAAGGCTAACATTTTTATGATACCATGACCCATATTTATGTAAAAATGCCTAGTCAGAATAAGAGCTGCCTAATATGAACCCATGAAATTCATGCTAGAGTAAAAGTTTAGATATCCACACAAGACTGTGCTTTCAAGAACTTTTGGGAGTGAGACTTATTTATACTGGATAGGTCTAAGTATGTCATCTTTAAAAGAAAAAAAAGTGGTTATTCATGGTAGTTTTGTTTCATTTAATATAACTTACAATATGCTAATCAGTTATCGCAAGCTATATTATCAACTTCTTCTAAAGGCAATTCTAATTTTTTGCCAGCGTTTCACTCTCCTGCTGTTATCGATGAGATGTGTACAGGATATGAAAATGAAAAAATGGTGAGTTAAATTCAACTAGAGCTCTGTGCATAGGTAAGAAATCATTGCTCATTGTGTATTTTGATCCAGAGCAATATATGAGTAGAGAGAGAGAGAGAGAACGTGAGTGAGTGAGTGAGTGAGAGAGTGAGAGAGAGAGAGAGAGAGAGATAGACAGAGATAACAAGTTATATGATTTCCTACAGATAGAATAAATATAAATAACTGTGCGATCAATGTTCCATTAGACTCTAGCACTTATAATTCAGTCCCTTACAGGCAGTTCACAAAGAAAGGACAATGGTGTTAACATTTTCTCCAGTTAAGGGGACTATTACACATAGTATTGACATGGCACTTAGAAAAATGGATCAGTATGTATGAATTTCAAACTTAAAATTACTGATTCAGGAAAAAATGCAGAGTTAATGCTACTGTAAATGTTAACTAAAATCACATTTGTATTATATGTGGATTTACTGTAATGGGAAGATTCCTAGGTCTGAAATAGTAAATTAGACAACTGTAAAGTCTCCTGAGAGCTTAGGGAATATGGCAAATATGTTAGCAATTTCCTACTGCAAACTTGCTAACATAGATTCTGAAAATACAGGTATGGAGAAGGTCAGTGCTGCCTAACATGGGTTAAATAATGTTTTCTGCAAGGCAAATATTACCACAAGAATTATGTTAAAGACATAATTATGACTGGATCTCAGATTTTAAAACCGACTTTCCAAAAAAGCTCATCTTGAAAGCAGAGTCAAACAAAGTTTGAGGTAAATTTTGACATCCATTTTGAGAACACCTAAGTACTTATATTGGGAGAAACCTGATCATAATACTTTTGTAGCTCTAATGTATTATTAGTTACAGCAAGGGGGAAGAAGTATAGGATGTAAAGTGTTTTGTAGTTGTGAAAGCTTCCAACACAGAACACTGCTACATCAGTAACCTAGAGCCTTAAATGTTTTAAGGCACTTCAGCAACTTGCACTCTTTTTCCTGTGTATTACAGATTTCGAGTGGTAAAACTGCTTCAGATACTGTTCTGTGTTGACTGCCATGTGTACTGCATGTGGTGTGAGACTTGATCTTACCCGTGTTTAAGGTTGCTTAGCAAACATTCTTATGCCCCTTTGAAAGCTATTATCATAGGTCTAAGTGCAGCACCATATATTTGAATTCCTGGAGCTGTTCAGTAGAATAGATGATTCTAATGGCATCATACCTCTCAACCTCTTAGTACAAGAAATCTGGGCAAAGTCTGACAAAATAGGGGGACAAAGGACCCAAAATAATGTTGCTCTTATAAACTTAGAAAGTTGTTAGAGTAACAGGGTTTGTTTTAACATAAATTTTCTGAAGGATGTGAAGTCTGAAACTGAAATGTATGTCATTATTTAGTGACTTTAATCCTCAGATCATCCTAGCGATTTGCCAGAAAGTCACAAATTTTATGAGGAAAAGGCCAAAGATAAGCTAAAAATCTGGACATTCTGGGAAAATCTGACAATTGAGAGGTATGAATGTTATCACTTCATCTTCCCTGCAAGCTAATGACAGGCATCCACATTTTATAAAGGCCCAGAAAGACCCATCATAATGGCCAAGCAGGCAGTCATGGAAGTCAGTGTAGAGTAAGAACAAAATCATGTTACTCTCTGTTGGACACCATGCTGATACCCTGTATTTCACAGCACTTAGTTTAGTCATGGCAACTCACTGAGGTGTCACTGAGGTGCTCTCAAGTGTAGCATGATTCAGTGCTGCGCCATGGTCCTTCGGTACATCCCTAGTGCTACACTATGATGCTAGGGGTGTATGCATGCCACATGCACAAAGATACTAGTTACATGCTCCATGGTCACAGTGACATGTACAGCTATTAACTGTATATCTGGGTAATACATTTTGCTATAGAAGCTATTCATAAATAGTGCTGTAAAGTAGCCCTATTGCCATACACACCCCACAAATTGCACCTTGTTATCATGATACCCATTGGTGGTACCACTTTGCATAACCAAGTTATTTGTGGAATGCAGAAATTTGACTTACAGCTTTACAGAGTGAAGGAAGGATTTTTGTCTGTTAAAGTAATCTCCTGGGGCACAGGCAAAGTGCTTCCTCACATGAGTAGTATACAAGCCTGAACCACGGATAAAAGGGGACGTTGACCTTCTTCACTTATTTTTGGCATAGGTGTAAATTCACTGCTTATTACATTACCAAAGTGCATCGTGGATCATCTAGGTCTTCGACTCAAAAGCTCCAGTTGCAGAAAATCTTTGAAGATGTGTCCTTTTGAGGAAAATACCTTCTTCCACTAATCATACTCTTGTCTTTCTATTGTTTGCTTTTTTGAATGTTACTTTGCAACCTAAATTTGTGGAGTGTGGCATGTATTAGATTCATTTTACTTTAAAATAATTTTAGATCTAAAGAAGGCTAAATATGGGTGAAAGTGTTCATACTACAAAGAAGTTTCTAGTTCTTTATTTTTAGCAGGAAAACTATCTCTGTGGGCATTCTATTCAAAGCTATAGTAATACAAATGATAACAATGCAGACTAAATAGTGGCTAGTCTCTCCCTCTTTGTAGTACCTTGAGATTTCCCTTTTTATACATTTCATTTTGTTACTATCACAGGTTCTAGGTATGTAGTATTAATATGGAAAACTGTTACACCTCGGAAAGAGGCTTCTGATTAAGTTTCCTACATTGTAGTGGGTATGTATTGCCATGTCTGTGGACCTGAACATGTCACAAGTCAGTTGGAAAAAGACAGAGGAAACATACTCTCCATTTGATTCGTTTAGTGCATTCATTTTAGCATTAAAGATCTCAGACACAAGATGTAAATATTGATAAGAGACTATGGTGCACACAATGGGAGCATCTTGCATATGCTTATTACACGTGATCCCCAGGGATCACGTCAGTCGCCTTTTTAGACAGGGGTCCAGGAAAGTAAATAATGTGGGAAGAAATAGCCAGGGAATTGTTATGGCTAGGCTTGTATAGGCCCTAGGGCTGATAGCCTAGTACCAACCTATGAACCTATGAACCTATTGTTTAAGTTCCCACAGAGAACTATATAAACTCATAACATTTGGGGAGCAGCTGCATAATTCACTTCATTCAGATGTAATAAAACTTTACTTCCTCCATTTTCTTTGGCTTTTGCTATCCATTAGCTATCTCATGTTCTGAACCAATTACAGACCACCATTCATTCATTCACTATTCACAATTCAGTTATGCTTGTTTATTCTGTCCACACTCCTAGGTAAGTTGCAGCCTGTTTCAGCAATGATCAGGTAAAACGCATAGAACCTGTGTCAGATGCAAAACTAATACTGTATATTTATACTGTTAATTTAATTAGTGCTAATTCACCTAGTGATGTGTCTTTGTGAATGCTTTTAAATGTAGAAAATTAACTCCAGTACCTATAGTGTGGGTTTACAACCACTCTTTGGTAATGACCATCAGATTTCATCTAAGGAAAGTCCCCAAACATTCCATCAAAAATGAGTGCTGGAATACTATGCAAACATCTTGTTTTACATTTTTTTTATAATTTGAATTATTTTCCCTAATTAATGGTGCCATATTGAAGGCCTGGTCAGACAGCAGCTGGGGCAGTATTTATTATACTTCCTTGTGTTTTTTTTAATGGAGGATTTATATTTTGCACCATTGACATTGTATCTCTTCTTCCATGTTGGTATTCAGATCTCTGTCACATGTGGCTCCTTACTTTCATGCACATGACATTTTAGTTAACTAAAATTAATATATAAAAGCTATTGGTTTGATATGTTAGTACCTGCAGCAAAGTCTTTAATAAAAACTGCTCTAAAACATTTTTCTGAATTCAGATATATACTTTGCTATAACTGGATATATTTTTGGCAAAAATTCATAACTTTTCAAACATTCAAAGCCGCTGCTTTTAAAATAAAACCTTTTAAGTAATAGCTGCATTCAGATGACCTGTAAAAAGACAAACCGTATTAGCGTTCTCTGTCAGGTTTGAGATGAGCAAATGTAATCAATTAAGAAAGAATGTCTGTTCATAGGTCTCTGAGACCTCCTGAACATAATCACTTAATAGATCGTTTGCCACTGAAGCAGTAACTTGCTGGCTTAGTTTCAAAATTAGAGTCACAGCTGAATTTACTTTTGACACTCCTCAATGTCAGCAAGGGCTTCAGAAAGGTGCAGTGCCTGACGGTACTGTGTTCTCCAGTTGTTGCAGTGGTTTTGGCCTTATTTCATTTATGTAGTAGGACCTCTAAACTAAACAAGAAGTCACACTGTTATTACTCCTGCCTTCTGAGTAATAGATATTGGGCCAGATTCATTAACGCCCGCACTATCTGTATTCAAGGATATCTCTACCACATTTTTTCTGCTTTTGGTCACTTAGAAAGATTACACTAAATGTACAAGTAGTCTACACTTTGTTGGTTAAAACTTTTGGTAAACTTTATGAATCTCCCTTAATATTTAAGGCTGCAATAAAATCAGTAGGAAATCTAAAGTTAAGAGGAAGAAGGTGTGAGTTATGTCTGTGTTGTCTGTTCATTCAGAACAGTGTATACTTAATGTAGGCATTAATCCCAGGGATTGTCTGTCTTTTATGAAAAGAAAGGACTTAACACTTCTTAAACCATCATATATTTTCATGTTGTTCTCCATCTGGCCTCTACTCTGATTCTTTGGATCAGTGAGCCTGATTATGCCAAGTATTTTATTTCTGAAACTGTATTTAAACAACTTATTAGCTGGTATAGTTCCTGTAGTAAGATGAATGGCTGGTGTATTTGGTTTCTACGTGTTGCATGAATGTTTCAAATAAATTCCTCTAAATGTAGTATGCATATTTATTAGTTAGCTACATTTTGTAAAAAGCATTTTACTAGCCAATGAATTAGAATTACCTTACATTATGCAGTGCAGTAACTGTGATAATATATTTTGAATTGATTGCTGTTAAAAGATAGAAAATCACCACTCTGAAAAGTGACTGGTATCCCAGGGGTGACAACTATTTTTTGTATACCCAGAGCCTGTAAGGAGGTAAAAACATAGCAGTTTGGTAACTATAAAGCTTGAATAGCCATTAGCAACAAGTAATAAGTACTCTTTGCTATTCACCCACTCATTTATATTGGTGTAATGGAATTTTCCAGACTTGGTTAACTGAAACTGTTTTTCATTTAGTTACTTGTTGTAGCTGTACTAGTTTCAAGATTACAGACTTTTGGATAAAGGTGTTTCCATTTTCCCCAGGTGTGAACAATTTTATAGTTACCACATGAAGACTAGCAAGGTTATGGAGGAACAGCCCATACTCTGTGAGGTGGCTTGGTCCTTTAAAATATATTTTCTTCCATGTTAAAGTTATGGGTTTGAGTTGATGATTTTATAGGAACAATACAGCATTCTGCAAATTAAAGGTAACCAGTTACTAACCATTAATCCAAGAAATTAATGCACAAATTAGTTTAGGATTTTGAAAAGTCTTATTTTGTTTTGCATTGATCTGACAACATAAACAATGTATATGTGTTTCAGATTTATTCAAAGTCCCCTTCTTTAAATCTCACAATCCTTTATGATGTTTATATCTTTTTCTGCTTTCTCACATTTTTAATCACTTTTCTTTTCTGCCAGAGCAAGGCTTACAACTATGTTTATCAGTCCAAGCGTCTTTTCAGTTATAGCTCAAGAAATTAAATTCCTTTTCTCTGACACAAAGAAGTTTGATTTTATTGCTTCAATTGCTCTTACAAAACATTTTTAATTCACGTGGTTTACTGTATGTTTCAGGCATTGCTTAGTTTGTTGTAGATTTCATCTGTTAGTATATTTACTGATGATTCATCTTTATTGTTGGCTTATATTTCTTTCTAACAACTAAAATGATTTACGTCATCTCTTGTTTCTATACTATTCTGCCTGTGTACCTAGAGGTGACACAAATCACTGAAATTCACTATATTCAGTTCATCAATAAAGCTCTGCAGTAAATATAGTAGGATCCTATGTGGTATACAATAAGGGAATCACACAAACTGGTAAGGCTGTTTTTACAGGCAGATAAACAAAAGTGTTGGAAAGAGACAGAGAAAATGTACTCTCCATTTTATTAGATAATCAACTGTTCATCACAATGAAATACACCTGCTTAAAAAGCTCTCCCTAAACAAGCTTTCAACTTTTCTCAGAACGGAAATGTATACAACCTGAACCTGTTATTAGCCAACAAGAAGTAGTCACATAATTTAGCTTATAAATAATTCATAAGCCTACAGTTATTTGATTATTTTTTTCTTTTAAGACTTGTTATTGTTTAATGGGCATATTAAACTTGCTCTCTACACCAGACATGGTCAGTAGACCAGTGCTCCAGTGAACCTTCCCATACTTTGCAACTGCAAATAGGTGATTGGCAATTGAATTTTGTCTAAGACAATTCTCCGCCGTACTTGTAGGCTACCTGTGGACTTCCCAAACCCTTTTGTTTACTTTTAAATAATGTATTTTTATTCTTCCCTGCTTCATCCATTTAGCTGTCCTGTGCCCCCATACTTCACTGGGTCTACCTGCTTCTCCTTCCTCCCCAGACTCCTCAGTGTGAGCTGGAGCAATTGCTGGCTGTTGTCATAGGTTCATAGGATCATAAAAGGTTACTAGACTAATGGCACAAGGACCCTTACAAGCCTAGCCAAGTACAACCTCTGTTCCCAAGAATATCGAGGTATTAGGCAGAACTAAGTCAACAAATACTGCCCCTGTCCAAGAGGGACACAGGTGAAATTCTTGGGGTGCATTTGCGGCTTCCCGTCCAATCATCCAAATTACAATTAAATCAACAAGGGGGTCAGCTTCACCTGAATTGAAAATTTGTTCCAGAGGACAGGTAACCTCTGTGAGACATATCTGTCTCTCCAGCAAGTCCTGTTGATCTCACATACTAGAATGAGTTCCCTAGAGTGGGTGCATCTTATATTATTTGATTTATGAATGTGCAGCATTTCCATTAGAGCAGGATCTGAGATTGCTTTATATGCAAGTCAGAGGTCACCTCTGAGTAGTCTGTAAGACACACCCCGGGATTTATGAACCTTGCGCCAGGCGCCAGCATAGCGTCGGCGTTATAACGCCAAATATGGCTGCTGAGCGATTCAGGTATGAATGAATTCCACGTGCACTACCGGCGTGCGCCGGACCGTCTCCGCCCCCGGCGTAGGTATGCAAATCACACTGTGTGCGGTAATGCACCATGCAAATGAGGGCAAATAGCGATCCAAGTGGCGCGAGGCGTGAAGCGTAAGGAAACGCGGCAATGTAAACCAAAAAAGCGGTTTACATTTACCCAAACATACCGGAGGAGTAACGGAAGGCTGTCAAAGTCAGGTATCATATAGGTGCAATATGCCAATGTGGAAAGGCACCGAGAATGTCCAAAGAAAATATGCACAAAATGTAAAAAATGACATAAATGGCACGCGTAGAAAGAACAGCAGACCCCGGGATATGTGCACAGAAGTTGCAAAGTAATGAAATAATATGACAATGTCCTAAAAGAGCAGTATAACACACACCATAGTATGTATGTAAAGCTTCAACCCCAGCGCAATGGTTGTCAAGGAATGGTGGCAGTGTTCAGCGCCGTAACCATGTATTAGTAGTCAATTCCATGAAAATGGGGGAGCTAATAGTGAATCGCAAAATGGCCAGCGTAAGGATGGAGCAAGCGGTAGCGGTACTACACCGAGGAGTGGCCTACACGAGATACATGTCAACCACAGAGGGGTGTGCCACTGTAGGAGGAAGGATATTGGAGGTCAGCAAATCTGGGCTGTACAATGCACATCGCAGCATCAGGACTGGCGTGTTAGGAAATAGATGCGCTGAGAGTACAGAATGCGCGTACAGATGCATGTGCGAGGATGACTACGTTCCCTAAACCAGTCATGTGACGGCCTCACCGTCAACAACCACGGATATAGGAAGGTAATGCGGAGAATACGAGGAAATGCGGAAGCAGTGTAAATGGAGCCGTAATGAGCAATCAACACCAATCAATGCAGGAAGGGCAAACGCCGGCAACTGATAACTCTGCATGCAGACTCCTGCATAACGGGAAAGGGGAGGCATATGAGTGCAAAGATAGTAGGGGATGTAGTAGAAATGCAAAGAGCAAAGAACCGAAATAGCACAGCCAAGTACAGAGGTAGCATAACTGCGGCTGCAGATAAAATGCATCATATGCCATGTGCCTGCAGGATGCAGTAATGTAAGATGCAAGGCGAAGGCAATGCAGGCAACTGTAATGTAACACTACAGGCAGTACCGTTGCAGTTGCAACCGTAAAACCACGGAAATAATCCATGGATACGGCTGCACAGACACACCCAATGACATCACCGGGTATACAGCACAACAGTATTAAATGTGAATGCACACAACACACAGAGCGATTTCCCAAACGCCGCACCGTAGGGTGTAAACAGACGGGGAACTTTTAATATGTATATGCTGGGTGCTGCCGTGGCCGTGATGCATAGGTATGTGTCAGAGACAGACGGAGTTGCGGAGGGTGGTGCCGACAACTACCGTAGGCCTCACAGGAGAAGGAGAGTGTTCAGACCAAGGGTGACCTACCAGGGGCTGCGAGACCTGGAGATAGTAGAGCTACAGGGTGGACAGGGACACGTTACAGCAAATAGTGGAGCTGTGCGGCGCCTGAGAACAAGAGACAACAGAGGGGAGCCCATCACAGTGGACACAAAGGTATGTGTGAGCTTGCGAATACTGGCTACAGGTACCTTTCAAAGGCCCACCGGGGACATAATGGGCATCTCACAGGCATCAGCATCCAGGGTACTACACCAGTTCCTGGATGCCATGTTACCACATGCCCATGAGCACATAAATTTCCCCACATCTCAGGAGGAGTTGGCTAGCAATATGCACCGCTTCCACCGTGTGGCACAATACCCGGAGGTCCTGGGTGCGATAAACTGTACGCACATAGAAATTAAGTCACCACCCGGGGAGCAGGGTAGACGCTACATAAACCGCAAGGGATACCCCTCCATCAATTGCCAGGTCGTGCAATGCGCAGGGCATTATTATGGATGTGTGTGCTGGCAGCCCTGGAAGCTACCACGACTCCCATATCTGGCATGCCTCACAGCTGTATCAGGTATTCGCCAGGGGGGACATCACACAAGGTCACCTTGTGGGGGATGCTGACTACGCACTGGAGCCGTGGTTGATGACACCCATCAGAAATGCACACACACACATGCAAGAACGCCATAATGAGGCACACGCACAAACGAGAATAATCATAGATGGTGTTGGGATGTTGAAATCACGGTTCCGGTGCTTGGATACATCCGGTGGAGCCTTGCAGTACTCTCCAGGCACAAGTGCCCACATATTCATAGTATGTTGTATGCTACACAATATGATTCTGCGGAAACAGCTGCTGCAGGGACATAATGCTGGAGGGCCACTGTTAAATAAATTCGTTAGAGTCAGACTGTAAAAATCATTGAGTTATTTAAACACAATGTCAATTAATAACAAACAATAATGCAGGAGAACTTGAGTATTTTAAAACTCTAATGTACATTAGGAGCCAAAAAACCATACACAAGTTTGTACAGAATTTTGTCTAACTTTATTTACAGAGTACACCTGTTTTATACAGGTCATTATCAGTTTTGCCCACCTCACTGGTGTGGTCAGTGACAGGGTCTTTACATCACAGTAATTCATAAAAAGTGCTGAATTTGTGTTTTTCAAAAAGTCTTTTTCCCATGAGAATGTTACAGCCTTGCAAGCAGCTGGTCAGTCACGATGACCTCCTGAGGATGTAGCCAATTCAAGGTTCTCTGATTAGTTCAAATACAATAGATGTATGTCTTCCTTAATGCCTTTCTTTGTCTTCCTCGTACCCAGCTGCGCACTATCAGAGATAGTGCACACAAGGCTACTCTCCTGGTGGAGGCAGGAAAGAGGACACACATGCGAACAGATTTATTATTTTCTAACTTTGCAAAATAATCTTTACTTGAAAGACATGAGCCAGGCTGTGTTTGCAAGCTGCCAAGGTCAAATTTCTGATTACACTGCAGCTTGTGCTTCAAGCAATAATATGCAGGTTTATTTCTACTATTATTCTAGTAAGACAGAATTAAATGCATTACATAAACTTTGTTCTCTATTATGGATTTAAGTACATTTATTCCTAACTAAAGCACACATTTCTCTATATATTTGAGCACACAACTTATATGTGTTTGAATGTTTAAATACACATCTTCCTAAGCAGCACACATTGTAAATATATTTTCTAAGCAGCATGTATAGATTTTTCTAACATTCTCCCTCCTGTTAATGCATTTAATGCTTATTTGAAACATAAACAGTATTAGTTCATTTCTTAGCCTTTTCCTTTTAAGGATTTTCAGCTAAGTAAGTCATTTGTTTTATATTTCAGATAGGCTTTTACTTGGTATCAACAAATTTAATTCCATATCTTGGTACATGGTTTCAGTCACTGATACATCAACTAAATCTTTAACTAATTTTTTCACACAGGGTATCCCGCAGCAGACACATGCTCCAATTATGAGCAGTACCACACAAATTGCAATCAGAATGTTCATAAGGACCGACCCCCACCCCCCAAACAGATTCTGGAAAAAGTTCGTCAGTGGGTTTGGGCCTGGTTCTGCCATTGCTGACACCTGCTGTATTACCTCCAGGTGATCATTAATTTTATGCTGGTTGTCTGGAATGTACGCACAGCATTCTTCTTTGATAAGCGCGCACGTACCACCTCTCGCCGCTAGGGTGAAGTCGAGAGCCATTTGGTTCTGTAATACAACTGTTCTCATTGCATTTATTTTATCAGTCACAAGTTCAAGAGCGGAAAAAGTCGCATTACTCATTACTTTGAGGAGTTTTGACAATTTCCTCAGTTCCCAAATTGATTTGACTGCTCCGTAGGCTGGGAATATCCCAGCCCAGGATATAACACTGTCACTCAAGTCCATATGGGTCAATTTTTCTTTGTCCTTCACAGATGAATGATCCTTCCAGCTTGCTTCAATCTTACCCACTGGATTAGTAGGTTTTCTGACTGTATTTTCGGCTTGCTGAGCTACGTCTCTCACATTACGTATTTTACCCAGGGGCAATTTTGCAGTATGTCTTATGGCTGGAACCAGATAACCCAAAAAACAACTGCCAGACCAATTCTCAGGTAACCATTTATAGGCTTTTTTTCCACAAACAAAATAACAGTTTTCTACTTTTGTACTGATGCGGGTTAACCCTGAATGAAACATTTTCTTATCTATAACAGATAATTGTCTATATATTTCAGGAGTTTTTTGCACATCTCTCAATGTTGTTTTTATCAAGCTTAAGTATGAACCATAATTCGTGCTACAACTAGTACCTTGGTCTATAGGTTTTATATAACATTTGTAAGACACAGTTATGTTACAGTTACTTCAACCAACCTGGAGTGTATCATTTTTAACAAAACAAACAATTTCTTTCTGAGTAACAGGCAAAAATAATGCCACTTTGTCTTGTGATCTCACAGTGCCTGTGTCAAATAACAGGTTTTTCCAAGTTTCATTTATTCCCAAGGGGACAGCAGACATCAAAAGTCCTCCATATGCTGTGGGGATTGCAGTACAAACCCAGCAATTTGAAACGTTCATAGTCTCTACATAAACTCGTTTCATAGCCAGGTATGTGTTAAAGTTTGGGTGCCAGTCTATAGCCAGTCCTTTATCACGTTTTATTAATTTCACTTCTGTAGTTATATGCAAGAAAAACCATAACAACAAAAAGGTCACTACAAACATAGTTATTAAGTGTATGATCAGTAGGCCAGTGAACCAATGTCTCTGGGGTTGTTTCACATTTTGATTCATTCTGCCTCTGGCCATCCTGTTCCTGTGGTATGTCCAAACTAAATTTCTTAACAGGTTTGCAGTGGGTTAAATGAACCCAAGATGATCTCTCAGCAATTTTCACTGCAGTGGGTGTTGCCAATAGTACCTGGTACGGACCTTCCCACCTTGGACTCGCCCAGTTCTTTCTCTTTATGATTTTCAGCCAAATCCAGGACCCGGGTCAGCACGGCCTCGGTTTTGCTTCTTGTTTATCTGAAAAAGAGTTCAACTGCAAAACAGTCTTATTTGTTAATAACTTCTTCATGTAACTAGCTAACGAGCCATCGGCCTCCAGCTCTGCAGGCATGAGGGCCTTCCATTGTGGCACACAATATGCCCTTTCAAACACTATCTCAAAAGGGGTCAAGCCCTTTACATTTGGAACAGTTTTCATGCTCAGCAGTGCTAAAGGCAGACAGCAAATCCAAGTCTTTTGAGTCTCACTCATTAATTTTCTCAACTTGTTTTTCAAGATTCCATTGTACCTCTCCACCAGTCCTGCTGACTGAGGGTGATAAGCACAATGGTTTTTTAAAGAAATCTCAAAAAATCTCCCAAGCTGTTGTATTGTTTGATTTACAAAATGTGTCCCATTGTCACTATAAATTTTTTTTGGTATGCCAAATCTAGGAATGATTTCTTTCACTAGGGCCTTTGCTACTGTTGCTGCATCCGGATTTCTAGTTGGAAAAGCTTCTACCCATTTTGAAAACATATCTATGATTACTAAACAGTATTTTTTTTCTTCACATTTGTTCAGTTTTATGAAATCCATACAAATGGTATGGAACGGATAGGGTGGTGTTGGAAAGCTCCCTCGCTTTGGTTTAAATGCTCCTGTGCATGATGTTTGCTACAAATATGACATGTTGCACAAAATTTTTGTGTATAATTCGTGAATCCATATGTTTGGAATGTTTTGTTAACTAACTGTACCATCCCCTGTTGAGACATGGCTCTGCCCATGACTCAACAAAGCTATATTTAAACAAATTAGATGGCAATATGGGCTTTTCTCTTTGGAGATGTACAGTCCCTCTTCAAGGATTGCTCCTCGTTTTATCCACTTTTGCTTTTCTGCTTTTGTAGCTAATGTCTGCATTGTTTTTAACATTTTTAAATCTAGAGTCTCAGAAGGTTGTAGTTTTTCATTTAAAAGCACAGTTTCTGGGTCTGAGGCAGCCTGCTTTGCAGCTGCATCAGCCCGAGCATTCCCTTTTGAAATTCTATCTTGTTGTTTTGTATGGGCTGCACATTTACAGATAGCTATTCTAGTGGGTAACTGAATAGAATCTAACAGGTTCAGAATCAATTGTGCATGATTAATCGGCTTGCCAGTAGATGTTATCATTCCCCTGTTTTTTTATTGTTGTGCAAAGACATGCACTGTAGAGAAAGCATACTGACTGTCAGTATATATGTTAACACATTTGCCTTTCGCTAGAGTGCAAGCACGTGTTAAAGCTATCAATTCTGCTGCTTGAGCTGACAGGTTATGTTGCAGGGGTTGTGCTTCTATGATTTCGTCATCAGTTACTACTGCATAGCCCACTAGGTTTTTCCCTGTAGGACCTCGTCTACAGGACCCATCCACAAAAAATGTCACCTCTGCGTCAGCTAAAGGTACATCAGTAAGATCTTGTCTGGGTGTGGTTGTTTGTTCCATTTCCTGTAGGCAGCTGTGTGGTATGCCATCCACAGGAATTGGAAGTAATGTCGATGGATTTAATGTTGTACAACGTTCAATTGTCATATGGGGTTGACTTAATAGTATGGTCATGCAAGAAAGATGTCTGGCAGGGGATAAAAATGCTATTTTTTCTTGCAGTAAAATTATTGCAACTGCATGAGGTACTCTCAACGTGAGAGGATGAAACAACACCACTGAGGCTGAAGCTTGCACTGCCATAGCTGCTGCGACTACTGCTTGTACGCAGGGTGGTAATGATCGTGCCACGGATCTAACTGTGATGAATAGTAAGCTATGGGCGTTGCTTGCCGCCATGTTGTTGCGTCAGTACTGACGTCATATATCCCGCCTACAATCTACAGTTTGGAAAAATCTCTTATGGTAATTCGGAAGCCCTAAAACTAATGATGAAGCTATCAGTTGTTTTAGTCTACAAAAGGCTGCTTTTGCTTCTGGAGTCCAGTGCAGTGTTTCTTGTGCTGCCATTGGTGTTTTAAATATTAAATCAGCCAATGGAGCCGTTTCTAAAGCATAATTCGGTATCCAACTTCGACAAAAATTAGTCGTTCCCAAGAAGGACATCATTTCCTTTTTGGTAGTTGGTTTAGGTGCTTGTAAGATAGCTGTTTTCCGATCTTTATCTAATGTTTTACCTTCTTTGGAAATCACATATCCCAGGTATTTAACCTGTTCTTTCCAAAGTTGCAATTTATGTTTGTTCACTTTATGCCCCTGCTCAGCTAAGAATTTTAACAATGCTATTGTATCTTCCCTACACTGCTGCTGGGTAGGGGCTGCAAGCAGGATGTCATTTACATAAAGTAGTACTTGGCTGCCCCCTGGTGGAGAAAACCCTGCCAGGTTGCTAGCCATCTCTTGTGCGAATATTGTTGGACTTTTACTATATCCCTGTGGTAGTCGGGTGTACGTATACCTTTTGCCCTGAAATGTAAATGCAAACCGATGCTGGCTGTCAGGGTGGATAGGTATTGAGAAAAATGCATTGCTAATATCTATCACGGTGAAATATTTTTGTTGCGGCTTCAAATCATTTAACAAGGTATGTGGGTCTGGCACCGTAGGTGCTCTTGGTATTACCGCATTATTTACAGCTTGTAAATCTTGTACCATCCGCCATTCCCCGTTTGCTTTTTTTACAGGAAATAGAGGAGTATTACATGGTGAATCTAAAGATTCCACCAGTATCCCTTCCTTAAGTAATGCCATTATGATAGGTTTGATTCCCTGTTCCGCATTCTTGCTCAAAGGATATTGTCTTTTTCTTGGTCTAAAGGCTGATTTTGGTGTAATAACTACTGGCCCTGCTGTTCGAATAAGTCCTACATCTGATTTTCCTGTTGACCAAAGAACATTTGGTATTTCACTCAAAGCTTTTTTTTCTTCTTCTATCAAGAACGCCAATCAGCTGTCTTCACTCTGTTGTAAGTGTACAGCTGGGCGTGCTTGCGTTAACCAATTCAGTTTCTGTTTCTGTACTCCTAAGTCCGATAATTCTGAGTCAGTTAGTCTCTCCCATCCTGTCACTTTGTCACCCAAGTCTACCCACCTAACATTCTTGTTTTTGGTTAGGCTAACGTGGTAGTTTATTGGATTTGTACAATTCCAAAAACTCCTGAGGTAACGAACAACTCACTACACTGTTGCCCTCAGTGTCCCAGTATAGGGTCCGTAGTATCAGTCTATTTGCAGGATTCCTGAACAACTTTTGTTTGTATTCTTTATTAGGTCCTGATGTGCTACAATAATATAGGGTGCAATGTAATAAATGTTGCTGGTCAACATCGAGGGGAGGCACCTTGCTGGTGGCTACATTCATCAGTTTTTTGGTCACTGCCCCTGGACCGGTTGTAACCAGATCCTGGCTGTACCAATAATAAGCTTCACCCTCTGACCGTACTACAAAAGTATCAGTTTGTCTCTGTGCCTCCATACCGTTCATGGTAGGGACTACTGCTATGCCAAAAAGTTGCATAAGATCTCTTCCTAATAAGTTCATGGGGCATTTGGCAGAAAGTACTATTTTACTCCTTTGGGTCATGCCGAAGGGTCAGTTATTGCTATATCATGGGAAAGTGGTTCCCTGTACAGCTGTCCGTTGGCTGCTTTCACCAATATGTAATCAGGTGACTCAGAATGTTCCGGTAACTTTGAAGGATGTATCAAAGTTCGTGATGCTCCTGAATCACACAAAAATTTGACTTCTCTCCCTTCCACCAGAAGTGTAACTTCCGGTTTCGTGTCTGCTAAATAGAGCTCTAAGCTCAGTAGTGCCAGATCTAAAACTTCACTTTCCCCAACTTCTACATCCAGTTGCATGTCATCTGCTTTTTCTAAGGTATTTACATCATCCCCCTGCTCATTAGTCTCTCCTGGTGACTGCTGAGCAGCATAACTGTCATATAGTCAATCCTCATCTTCCTTATCCTTTTTTTTTTTCCGAGGTGCCTTGCTCCTGCAATCCCTTGCCAAATGTCCCTTCTTACCGCAATTGAAGCACTCACCTTTTTTCTTTCTGCTCTCATAAATTTCTGAGTTTCTGTCAGAGCGTTTATTACCCTGAGTATTTTGCTTACCCTTTTTGGCTGCTTGTACTACAAAACTTCCGCCGTCTTCAGCTGTGAAGACCTGCGTTTTTTCTTTTACTGTTAAAATGTTTTTCGGCATGTCTAGCATACTCTAACAAGGCTTGAAGCCTACTTGTTCGGTGATCTATCATGTGCTTCGTGATGAAGCTATTGATAGGGGCAATACAACCTTTTAAAAATGCATTCTTTAATTGTTGTTCATATGAACTATCATTCTTTTGATTTTCAGGAACAGGCATGCCACTATGGTTATTAAAACATTCTAATAATCTACCATAGTATGCATCCACAGTTTCATTATCTTGTTGTACACACTGGTTAATGCAAGTCCAGTCTGCCCTAGGTTTTCATTTTTCAGTAATGCGGTCTGTAAGACCCTTTAATCTAGCATCTAGTTCTGCGTCACTATGTGGGAGTGGCCTGTGTTGCGCGTCACGGGCATTCCAGGCGCCACAAATCATGTGCCAGTCTGGACCTAAAATTTGTCTAACTACTCTTTCTACCTCTTCCCCATTTAAGTGGTAACTCAATCTCATACCCTGTAAATCCTGTAGAAATTTCTCAAAGTTAATTTTTGGATGGGGAATTCCTTCTGTAGCTTTTCGGATGTCTTCCGGTGTCCACGGTCTATATACTAAGAGAGTTGAGGCCTGGCCCTCCTGTCCTGCCTGTGGGTTAGGTACTTTTATTAATGGACAGATTTCCTCACTCTCATCTAATAAACTTCCGCTTGGTTGTATATCCACAAGCGTTTGACGTGTTCGGGATCTAGTCCCGATAGGTTCTCTTACAAATGGTTGTCTTAATATCCCTGTTGTCTCTGGGTAACGTGGGGGGGGTTCAGCCCGCCCTCCCGCTTTATATTCTGAGTAAGGCATCGGTGGACGTGGTAGGGGAGGGACCGATGCTACTATTATGTTATTATCCTCTTTGTCTAAAAATAATGCCTTTGCATTTTTATTTTTCTGTTCCCTTCGGTTCGCTTCCTCAATCCACCTATGTGCTTGAGGAACACCCAACTGTCGTTGTTTTTTTGCCTGACCTTCTGCGTCAGATTTTATCTGTCTCAAAAGTTTTACTAATGACATTTTATCCAATTTACCATCAAAGTCATACTTGTTAACCCATTTTGCAAAATATCTCACACTATCTGCTCTCTGTGATTGCATATATTTTGCATCTTCTGTTAGGGGCGGGTCACGTGACCCTTTAGTGCACTCATTTCCCATGTCTCTGAAAGAGAAAAAAGAAGAGAGAGAGAGAGAGAGAGAGAGAGAGAGAGAGAGAGAGAGAGAGAGAGAGAGAGAAAAAACAACAGAACTGTTACGTAACCCTTTCTCTTGTACCACGTGGTATCTTATTCCCCGTATTCACAGTAGTGTCTAGAATGACTGTTTACTTTGCTTTGTTTTATTTCCTGATCTATGACTCAAGATACAATACTTCGACTACCTCTCTCCCTGCTATCACAAACCTTAGCAATAGCACAGTGTAACCTGGTCCCCGATCTAAAACAAAAACAAAGAGAGGAATTCTGCTTACCCGAGCCTCCTGCTTATGTTTGATAGGCTTTTTAGGACCCAGTTTTCCGCTTTTCGGCCACAGATCAGACAAGTGGACGGCCTCTTTGGGCACGACAATTCAGTCGGAGGTCTTTCCTTCTTCTGCGCAGACTTCAGTACCACCTATATATTCTGACCTGTAGCTTACCAAGGGAATTCCGGCTCGAAGGACCAAGATGTTAAATAAATTCGTTAGAGTCAGACTGTAAAAATCATTGAGTTATTTAAACACAATGTCAATCAATAACAAACAATAATGCAGGAGAACTTGAGTATCTTAAAACTCTAATGTACATTAGGAGCCAAAAAACCATACACAAGTTTGTACAGAATTTTGTCTAACTTTATTCACAGAGTACACCTGTTTTATACAGGTCATTATCAGTTTTGCCCACCTCACTGGTGTGGTCAGTGACAGGGTCTTTACATCACAGTAATTCATAAAAAGTGCTGAATTTGTGTTTTTCAAAAAGTCTTTTCCCAATGAGAATGTTACAGCCTTGCAAGCAGCTGGTCAGTCACGATGACCTCCTGAGGATGTAGCCAATTCAAGGTTCTCTGATTAGTTCAAATACAATAGATGTATGTCTTCCTTAATGCCTTTCTTTGTCTTCCTGTACCCAGCTCGCACTATCAAAATGGTTTAT
>NC_056732.1:525287311-525339811 GCF_019279795.1 Protopterus annectens
GGGGACATAGTCTCACCACGATATGTGGCATACATGGCACACATTCCTGCACACATGTCAGTGCAGAATGCGCGACCCGCCATATGAGACATGTGCAGGCGCAGGCGGTATGTAGTGCGTGTCATTATGCGTACCAACACTGTATCCGCAGATGTGCTGATATATGCACTTGGGAGGTGGTAGGTGTTACAGTAGCCATGTGACATACAGTCGATGACACCTGACTGATGGGTATGCATTATGGCAGCACCGTCGCCTTTGTAACAGCGACATAGCATACTGTATGCACATGGCAGGGTAGGATGGTGTGTGACACACCAGGAGTGTAATTTTCCACCTGCACACATGCATGTGGACAGGTGTTTAAACACATGATGTACACACATGCCATACGCAAGTTACTATGCCACCATATAATGGCCCCCATGATGGTGTAAGGTATGCATGGTAGGGAGTTGCAACTATGTTATGGACATCGGCCACTGCTCATGCATGGCTGTGCCATGCACAGTACACATGTCACATGTGTCCCCTGTTGCCATGTGTGTATGCATTGCTACGTTTTGACATGTGTGTTGACATACATAGAACATGGACTGTGGTATGGTATCACAGCTGTCACAGGCGAACAATACCAGGGTATGTGTCCCAGTCAACACCGCTACACCCTGTAGTGGGAGCATACCACAGACATGTGTCCACCTTCCATTCATGTGTGTAGCACCATGTATGCCACTGTTATGCATGTGGTACATCACAGGCTTCGTATGTGTCCTGTGTGCAGTCCATGCACACAGCCAGACAATTACATGTATGACATATCCGGGCGTTGGTTCACTCTGGTACAGCAGCAGTCATGTGTCATAGCTGTGTCAGGGCCGTGGTATGTGTGGAGCCGACCTGTCTATGTATACTGATATGGGCGGACTACATCACACATGTGGGATCATTGTTAGTACATGTACTCTGCATGACTGGTGTACACCGCTATACAGACCTGTGGACATATGTCACATGCTGTTGTTGGACCGTGAGGCATACTGCTGCACCGATGACATGGTGCTGGCATGGCAGCTACAGTGTTCACTGCAGTGTGTACATGTTTGACCTGCACCCGTGACGCCTGTGATGCCATCTGTGTGTGTACGAGTAACTGCATGTGTGACCACCCTGTGCATGTGGACGGGTTTACCTGACCATGACCTGCGGTGTGTACCTCCGCCTGCATGCCGGATGGCGTGCACATGCTAAGTGTGTGAGCATGCCCGGTTTGCTGTTGTGTAGGTGGACACACACAACGTTCCACACTCTGCCCTTTCATGATTCAACCCCATGTGTATGCATGTCTGCACTCTGCAAATGCTAAGTGTGTGAGCCTGCCCAGTAAGCAGTTGTGTAGATGGACACACAGTACAGTGCACTCAGCTACCATCTGTGATTATACCCGTGGTGCATGTATGTTCCCCTTTGCAACCGCCAAGTGTGTGAGCATGCCCGGTTTGCTGTTGTGTAGGTGGACACACACGACGTTCCACACTCTGCCCTTTCATGATTCAACCCCATGTGTATGCATGTCTGCACTCTGCAAATGCTAAGTGTGTGAGCATGCCCAGTAAGCAGTTGTGTAGATGGACACACAGTACAGTGCACACTGCGCCCTTCTGTGAGTATACCTGTGTGCATGTATGTTTCCCCTTTGTGACCGCTAGGTGTGTGGGCATGCCCAGTACGCCATGCGTGGGGACACAGTGCAGTTGGCACCGACGTCTGATACTAGGCATGTAGCTTTGGCCAATGACATCCTGCATAGCCACGGTGGCCGTCCAGGCGAGTTATATGAAGTTGCTATGCCACAATGGCTGCCTACATCATGCACGGCGGTTGCTCTCCATAGGGTGTACTGTCTGTGGTGCATCCCGTATCCATGTCATGATGTTGTGCTCTGTAGTTAGGTAGTATTCCCGAGGGCAGCACTGCCGTGTTACTGTACGCCCACCTTGGGATAGTAACATGCTGTGTGACTGCGCACTCTGTCTTCATTCCCTATCGGCTGCCTTGCCTCTGAAGATGATATCACCCACCTAGGAGTATGCCTCTTGACAGTGCTGTGCTCAGTAATCTCGGTAGTGCGTTCTGTAAATGCATCATGCTGTAGTGTGTTCATGTAGGTAGGCGTAGATTCAACTCCCGGCCCTTCCCCGTGTGTGTGTGTGTGTGTGTGTGTGTGTGTGTGTGTGTGTGTGTGTGTGTGTGTGTGTGTGTGTGTGTGTGTGTGTGTGTGTGTGTGTGTGTGTGTGTGTGTGTGTGTGTGTGTGTGTTTCCAGCTGCCTCTGGAGATAGTAATGCTTTTAGACACTTCACAACACATACCTTGGCTATCAGCGTCTATTCCTTTACGGATGATGTCACCCGCCTAGAAGTATGCCTCTGACAGTGCTGTGCTCAGTAATCTCGGTAGCGCGTTCTGTAAATGTATCATGCTGTAGTGTGTTCATGTAGGTAGGCGTAGGTTCAACTCCCGGCCCTTCCCTGTGTGTGTGTGTGTGTGTGTGTGTGTGTGTGTGTGTGTGTTTCCAGCTGCCTCTGGAGATAGTAATGCTTTTAGATGCTTCACAACACATACCTTGGCAATCAGCATCTATTCCTTTACAGATGATGTCACCCACCTAGAAGTATGCCTCTGACAGTGCTGTGCTCAGTAATCTCGGTAGCGCATTTTGTAAATGCATCATGCTGTTGTGTGTTCATGTAGGTAGGTGTAGGTTCAACTCCTGGCCCTTCCCCGTGTGTGTGTTTGTGTGTGTTTCTAGCTGCCTCTGGAGATAGTAATGCTTTTATATGCTTCACAACACATACCTTGGCTATCAGCGTCTATTCCTTTATGGATGATGTCACCCGCCTAGAAGTATGCCTCTGACAGTGCTGTGCTCAGTAATCTCAGTAGCGCATTCTGTAAATGCATCATGCTGTAGTGTGTTCATGTAGGTAGGCATAGGTTCAACTCCCGGCCCTTCCCCGTGTGTGTGTGTGTGTTTCCAGCTGCCTCTGGAGATAGCAATGCTTTTAGATGCTTCACAACACATACCTTGGCTATCAGCATCTATTCCTTTATGGATGATGTCACCCACCTACAATATGCCTCTGACAGTGCTGTGCTCAGTAATCTCAGTAGCGTGTTCTGTAAATGCATCATGCTGTAGTGTGTTCATGTAGGTAGGCATAGGTTCAACTCCCAGCCCTTCCCTGTGTGTGTGTGTGTGTGTGTGTATGTTTCCAGCTGCCTCTGGAGATAGTAATGCTTTTAGATGCACCTTGGCTATCAGCATCTATTCCTTTACGGATGATGTCACCCGCCTAGAAGTATGCCTCTGACAGTGATATGCTCAGTAATCTAAGTAGCGCGTTCTGTAAATGCATCATGCTGTAGTATGTTCATGTAGGTAGGTGTAGGTTCAACTCCCGGTCCTTCCCCATGTGTGTGTGTGTGTGTGTATGTGTGTGTGTGTGTGTGTGTTTCCAGCTGCCTCTGGAGACAGTAATGCTTTTAGATGCTTCACAACACATACCTTGGCTATCAGCGTCTATTCCTTTACGTATGATGTCACCCGCCTAGAAGTATACCTCTGACAGTGCTGTGCTCAGTAATCTCAGTAGCGCATTCTTTAAATGCATCATGCTGTAGTGTGTTTATGTAGGTAGGCGTAGGTTCAACTCCCGGCCCTCCCCCGTGTGTGTGTGTGGTGTGTGTGTTTCCAGCTGCCTCTGGAGATAGTAATGCTTTTAGACGCTTCACAACACATACATTTGCTATCGGCGTCTATTCCTTTGCGGATGATGTCACCCACCTAGACGTATGCCTCTGACAGTGCTGTGTTCAGTGCTCCGAGTAGCGCGTTCCGTACCTGTGTCATACTGTCATGCAGTTGGGTAGGTAGGGGTAAGGTCAATTCCCATGCCTGCCAACTGTGTGTGTGTGTGTGTCTATGCTCCCAGCTGCATGGGTTCGTAGGTTATGGTTTTAGACGCTCCGCAGCACACATATATCCTGCTGACATCTCTGTGTTTGTGGATGTTGAGATGCAGCTAGTGGACTGCCTGTGTGCCTGCTGTGGTTAGCGACCTCCGTAGCGTGTTCTCCACGTGCGTCCTGCTGTGGTGTGATAGGGTAGTGATGTGTAGGTTCCACTACCGGCCTTGCCACATGTGTCTGTCTGTATCTCTCTCGATGTATATCTACATACATATGTTATGCCCATAGCGCTGCTCTTGCATGGACAGCTGTCTGTCCCATGTATCGCATATTTGCACGGCTGACACATAGAAATGTGGTACGATGCATATCCAAACATTATCCATGCAATGTCCATGTTCCGGGAGGTGTTGCACACCCTAGAGACATCTGCTGTATATCTTGGCAGACAGCTATCCTTGCTGTACTGTCACTGTACTCGTACATGCCATAGACCTTGTGTATCATTGCCTGTTTATGGTATGTGTATGTCTATCTGAGCTGTGTGCATGGTCGTGTGTATGTCCCACTATAATCGTCTGTGCAGGTGTCGCCACTATGGGTAATCCATGTAGACAGCTGTTTTGTGTGCATTTTAGCACATACCTGCAGACAGTACTACCCCTCCTACAGCAGCACATTCCATCGTCTTGCAGTGGATACTAGTGTTTCCACACACATGCATCTGTGTCTGTTCATAACACTCCACCTCAGGGAGCGTATATCTGGACACGGCCTTATGTGACAGTGGGACACTCGGGGCCAGTCATGTCATGTTGCTCTTAGAAACATTGATAGTGGGCACAGTGATGTGTTATGCATGCGTATGGCATTTCTGTCTGATTTGGTGTCTTCCTCGCATGTTTGTCGTTGTTTCCTGTCGTCTATTATCATGAGGGCGCCGGACTGTTACCGTTACGTGGAACACAGCGAACATATGAGGCAGACTTCTACACAGTCTGTGTACATCTGTGCAGTTGCAGGGTATGTGTCTAATACAACAAACCTACTGTCTGACTACAATACACACACAGTGTGTGGCGGCATGACAGACCACATGACATTACTTTGTATTTGCACGGCACACCCACGCAGACAGTTGTATTCCACACACAGGTCTACATCTGCTTATCCAGACTACTTGTTCTTTCCTGTACCATATGTGTGCGTCGTATTTGCACTTCCCGTCAGTGTCGGGGCTCATGTATGACTATGGGGGCATGGTAATTGTTATGTTGACACTTCATGGCACCCTGGGGGACACTTCACCTTTGTGTCTGATTGCCTTCCACATTGACCTTCGCGGGGCATACGTTGTCATTCACAATTACCGGGGTAGGACATATACATGTTTGCACATTTGTCCTGCTGTCTTTCTTCCCACCTGTCCGCCTAGTATCACCGGTTCAGTACATGTATTCTGGACAGGTAGCTCATTCATACCCTGACCTGTTGTCATTATGTGTACACGCCATGACGTTTGGCCATTGCCCTTGTTACGTTTCGCATAGTGCTGTGCCTTCCTAGCTGATTGCTGCCTAGGCATTCCAGACTGTGCAGTGGGTGATAAGGGGTGCTATTTCCATTGCATGATTAGTGACACTCATAACATCCGTATTCATGGCTACGCCAGCATACCTCTCAAGTGTACCTCGTTATGAGGGACGTACCTCATTTGGGGTCTTAAAAGGGTCATGCTCCTCGAAATTCCTCAGAGTTCCACATTGAATGGGTCTGTTACACATTCAGTGTTAGGAATGTTTTAGGTGAAATCCATGGTAAATTGACATTAATCATATTACTTCATTAAAGGATATTCTTTATAAGTGAAAACAGCATATTTTAACCATCCTATGACCTTCCTAGTTGAAGTTGTTAGTAAGCCATTAGTATGTGTTCCACATCTTGCCCATTTGTTCCACATTATGAAGGCGAGTGTTCCTCATTTTGGTGATGGAAGGTTGAGAGCTATGTACGCCAGTATTCGCACAATGGTCTGACTTTGTATGGGGTATTTGTAATGTAGTCCCTATCTGTATTTCCTGTGCTATGCCTTACTGCAGCTGTGTTGTTCCGACAGATTTCCAGTTATGGGTGCCATCTTGGTCGTACGCATGTCCATCCATGGGAATCGCCTACAGGACACTGATATAGGGCTGTACATATTTCACACCTGCTTTCCGCATTATCCGGCAGATGCTTTGCACCATTACTGGGGATTAAGGCATGTGCTATACCCACATCCCTCCCACGGGGCAGGCCTATGGATTCTCTGCCAAACAACACCTAGGCCCATTTCTGCATACCCAGGTTCCCATGCCTGCAACCCTCGATGGTACACATTACACATGGTTAATGTGTGCAGTACTGGGATGTGGACACACTTCTATGGACTTGCCACTCTGGGGATATCTGTCCATATGTCCTGCATTTCATGGACACATGTGTCATCAACCTTGAACAAGCTTTTAGTGCATGTATAGCTGTTCCGTAGTTGCGGCTGTCACTTCTTTTGCGTCAATCGCAGCAGGGGTTGCGAATGGAGCAATTTTTGGAGTCCTACAATGGACACCAGTGTGCATGTGTAAAGTGTAGAACTTGCTGGACTGTCACCTTCTGGGCAGTGGTTTTGGCTGCTGCTGTATGTTCCCCGTTCACGGACGTCTGTTTGACTACCCATATTATCTATTACTTGGCATATTTATATCCATGTGTCATATATACGGGACGTAGGTCTGTTGTGTGTACATATATACATGTGAACCCCTCGTTTCATACCTTGCTTTATTACTGTCTGTGGATTACCTGTGTACACACATCTATAACCATACCATACATTTCCACTGTACAGGTTCTAGCAGAGTGTACAGATGGTTGGCCCTTTATCTTAGGTGTGTGTTACATTGACCTGTGCCTATCTGGCAATTTGCTGGCATTTCATGTGAGACTTACTTGATTCTATAGAGACTTGATTCTATAATTATGATGTGCTTCCACCGACTATATTTTTCTTTGTCTTCTGGAATCTTTATGTAACCAGTCCTTTTTGGACACTTTCTATTGTTGTTCCTTTTTGTTTACATATATGACTACTTTGGTATGTTGTGCTATTATTGTGTGTGGAGCATTTCTCCCCGGGCCTCTACTGACACTGGACATATATCCAGCTAGCCTTGCCCGGTCAACAAATGTAAACCAACATAAAACTTACATAAACGTACGGTGGCACCTTCTGACAAGTGGGTCGGGTTACTGATGCATACCCTTCGTCAATCCCTGCTACTAACACACCCGTTATTCTATCCACATTCTCTGTTTGTCTTATCACATATCATGTGTTTCTCACTATTTGTACCAGTACTTTGCATGGCATTGTCTGGTTCCATGCTTTCAGATGCTGACAGTTTTGAGACCTGTATAACTAACGTGGAGGACACAGCATTAACTTACCCTGCTGTGAGCGGATCACACACGCACAGGCGCACTTGCATTTCCTAATTGTGGGTTACGCAGGCTACATGCATATCCGTATTCTGGGTTACATATGTTTACTGAGTCTGTGTGATTACGTGGCCTGTATTAGTTGTGACTGTTCCAGTAACATATCTCTGATCCGGTTAACGGATGTGTGCGGAACACACTTTCACCTTTACACATGTAACTGTCTTTGCGGCACAGACGCATTACTTACACGTTCACATTTATATGTTCTATAGTCGTATTTCTAACGGGACTGCATTCACGTTGGCCGGTTGCTGTGACCACTACACGTTTGCTGTTCTGTCTCATTTATATGCATACCCATGGTACATAGCTACATTAACATATCCCCCCCCCGCACTCACTTACGTCACAGGCATCCATTCTCCTGCTGGGAAAAGTGTGGTACTACATGTTACACATTCCCTATTCCCTACTGCTCTTGACCCAGGATGCATATGGCGTGACCGCAGGGATATTCAGATTACAGGGGCTTATAGCCCCAACGCATACAGGTCGTTGATTGTCAGGGTGTTCCTGTGGTGCTCTGGGTTTGGTCTTGTCTGCCTAGTGTACGGGACTGACCTGACCGTGTATGAATGTCAGACGAGGCACATGGGCATGGTTTGTCCATATCTATTATATCATAACCCCCCCCCAGTATTCCTAACCGTGCACGCTGGTTGGCCAGCGTGCCCGTTGTGGATCGGGTTATAGTAATGGCACACGGTCCGGTCGCCCGGACCTATTTCCATTAGTATACCTCAGTATTTATAACCTGTCTCGCTATGTTACATGGGTTTAACATAGCGTGACAGCTTTAACTGAGCCACGGAGATGTCCGTTGCTTACTTTGGGGCAGTCTCACTCTGCTACACACATTTAACATAGCGGGACAGGTTGTACAACACAGCAACGGGGACATCGAGCTCTCCGTTGCTGTTTTGTATTGATTTGCTATGTTGACTGTGTTTTACATAGCGAGACAGTTTCGACATTAGCAACGGACATGTCGCGCAGTACGTCAGCACCGCCGCAGATGCCAGACATCTGCGGATGGGCAGCAGACAGGCATTATGCTGTGCCATTATGTCTGGGGATTAATAGTTTATTTTCCTAGATGATATGGCATAATAGCAATAACCCACGTCTGGGTGTGGGTACTGCTGTATTTACCCACGGTTGCCTTTGTTTGGTCCCTCGGGCATTACCCTCGGGACTGCACCATGTCTACCATGGGTATATCCAGCATTACCGACACACAGGCGTGGGTTATTGCTATGATATGTATTCCATGTTTACAGACACGAGTGTTTGGACAACCAACAATAGCTTCTGCTATTGGCATACAATGCTGTGGGTGGTGCCGGTTATCATACATATGCCATGTTCTGCGTTTTTCCCATTCACACTTGTCTATCCCCTGTCCTCATTCATACGTGGATATTTATGTGGCACATGACTGAACTATGTATTACCTGCAGGTATGCTGTGTACGGTGCACATATGTGACGGTTGGTTACAGTGTATCTGTGTACCTACCTCTGTGATACTGGGGACTACCACACACCCTTCGCAGCATTACATGCGTATGTACATACTATTATTCGGTGGCCTGTGGAAGGTTGTCGGAGCACCGGTTACATGTGTCCCTATTTGTGCACGCATCGTGTTGGTCTTTGTCCGGCCTTCGTTGCTATCATGGGTTGGACGGTGGTGTTGGTGTGTGTTTGGGTTGTAGTTATACTGCCGATACGTCAGTGGGGGGTGGGGTTGGCACGTGTTCCTCTTTGCAGGGGGCCCCATTATGGACATTTGTGTCCTGCGTCGACACTTGACACGTGCCATATGTCCTGTGATATTGACACAGTCGTGTATGCCTTCCTGCATTACTACTTGCGTGTTACGGGCATTTTGTATCTGGTACGCATGACTATTATGTTGGATAGCTTAAGCTATTCCCATGCTATGACATAACCATTCATCTGGGCATATACGTGTTATTCTATCCTTTGCATTGGCCGTGGGTGTTTTGCCATACGGAACCACACATCTACGACTGATGTCCCACCGTGACATTCTGTGCATGTGGCAACCCTGCTGGGGTGACCTGCTTGGTGGACGGCTGTTCCGCCCTGTGTATTGTGTTTGACATGTCTGCATAGCTAAGCATTGGTACAGTGGCTGCACATACTGCTTTGTCCAGATGTGTACAGTTATGGACACCGTGGCGTGTGAACACCTATGGGGTTCTGACAAGTCCGTAACCACACGCGGGATGTACACATTCTGCCGACACATTCACATGCAGCCATTTGGATATCAGTACCTGGGGTGGGATGTTGACATGTGGGGTACATATTTGCATGCGTGTCACTGCCTAGGACAATACTTCCTACTACATATGGGGTATACCCGCTGTGTGTAGGTGTGCAGCTGCGCAAGGCTGCTAGCTGGATTGGGTGGACAGTCGGACATGGGTGTGGGTTACGTGCTATGACGGGGTTGTTGTGTATTACATTTGCATGCATGGGTTCTGCTTCTGGATATTCCGATTCGGCATATGCCATCCTATGTGTATGTGATGGTTACGTTGCTGTGTCTAGCACATTTTACTATACACATGTTTGTCTGTGTTTGGGATATCTGGTTTCTTTCTGGTTGTTATATGGCCACGACTGCCTAGCTGTGTACTCTCACTACCACTGTGGAACTGCTGGTGACCATGCCCATGGGGCTAGTCGTGTGCAGTTGCGGCGCGCTGACATGATGCAGTACACCTCCACTGGGTTTGCCTGCTGCATTGCGTGACGGACACGGTATTCCGAGTATTCTTTGTTCCGTGGACGGGAACATTTTGTACTTCGTGGATTTATGGTTGGTTCTCCATTTTATGTGGACGGGTACTATGTTGCATGCTCTGCATACGTTTCATTATCCACGGACACTGGTTGGTGCGGTTACTATTGCAGGCGGCATGTGACAGTCAGCACTTTAGGTTGCATCGGGCGCATCCTACTTGGGCTCCCTGGACTCACGCACGTGCCCTATGCGCGTGGTTGTGGTTGCGGCGCACACTCATTACTATGCATGTGGCGCTGCTACGCCAGTTATACGCTGCACGGCCGGCGCAAGCCTTATGCCGGCCTTGCGCCGAGCTTCATGAATCCGGGGGAGAGTCTCACACACAGGAAATATAAAAATAATAATGTAGGATAGATTTCACATTGATTTTAGAAAACCTCTAACTAGCTGTAGTTCCCTGACTATCTGAAGATTAACTGTCCCTGTCTAATCTCAATAACCTAGCAAGGCAAGATATTCTTACTTCTGCAAGGCACAATGACAAATTATGTCTTCACTCCAGGCTGTTGTCTGTCATCAGTGACTGGAACAACAACTGTCCTGGAAACAAGTGGACTACTACAGGTGAACAGCTGTGGAAAATAACTACTGAACAATAACTGAACAACTGACTCAGAACCTGCCTGTTATAATAGATCTTTTTCAAAAGTAACAGGAAGCTGCATTAGAATTCTACTCCCACATCAGACATTGAAACATAAATAAACAACTGCAGTAAAGATTCTATTCTCAAGCCCTGGCACACAATGACATTACATCTAGGTCAGCTGACTCTGGCACAACATACATTCAGAACGCTCCTCACAAAGAACATGTACATTTTGTCAGCCAGAAAAATACTGTTTAACGTTCAAACATTTTGCATAAATCAGAGGGACAATCAAACGACATAAACGTATTTACAAAATTATACCTATTCATGCTGGCATATGTAACAAAGGATAATTTACAATTATTTACAATTATTTACAAAACGTCAGCCAGTCATGCTAGCACAGATAACAATATATAATATCCTCAAAATGTCAACATATTAGAGAAGGACTGACACATACAAATGACTTGTGCCAAAGCCACAGACTACAATTAAATGCAAAAAGATGCCTCATTATCCACTTTGGCAAAGAAGTAGCCCCTGCTAATTATGATATAGATAGCGCCCCTCAAAACTCAAACCCAGTGGTGTAAAACTTGGGAACACAGGTTGATAGCAATCAAAGCTTCGATCAGCATTTGTCCATAGTGGTAAGGAAAGCCTTCTACACTGCACATCTCATAAATAAGGGCATTGCATCTAAGGTCATAACTCAACTGTACTCAACCCTTATCAAACCACTAATAGAGTACATTGCTCCCTTCTGTATGTACATCACCAGACACCTGCATTAGCTGGAGAGACCACAGAGGTTTCTAACCAAGAGAATCCATGGCTTCCAAAACATGACCTACATGAAAAGACTGAAAGCCCTGTCACTGCACTGTGTATCATGCAGGATACAGGCTGCTGAGAGGTGACTTGTGCCTGGCCTACAGAGCAGTGCCTGACCCTGCTCTAATGGAAATGCTGCACATCTGCAAATCAAATAGGACAAGAGTCACTTGCTCCAGGGATTTCAACCTAACCTCTCATATTAACAGAACCTGTGGGAGAGACAGATATATCTTCCAGAGATTGCTATTCCTATGGAATAAGCTCCCACTTCATGCAACAGATCTCTTCAATGACTGTATTGAAGCACAACCTTGACAACTGGATGTCCAACCATGAATTCACCCTGGGGGTAGCACCATTGTCCCTCTTGGACAGGGGTAATTAGTGCTGATCATAGATTCACACTGCTAACAATGACCATCTAACTATGGTCAGTTAAGGTCCACAATTTTTTTTACATCGCTAAGCTTGTAAAGGCCCTAGGTCCATTAGCTTAATAACCTCCTATAAACCTATGAACATTCATCAACAGTTTTTTTCAACTTTTCTGTACTTTCAGCCATCAGAGTAGTGTCAAAAGCATATATTTACTTGTGGTATGTGTTACATCTAAAATGAGTAACCTAAGAAATAAGTAAAGAATACATGAAACACAACTAAATAGACAAAAAGGAAAATTAATTATAGTACCCTGAGAATTCCTGGGACTAAATGCATATATGTCTAAGATGAGTCTTAACAGACTACAATACAAGAATTATCAAACTGCATTTGCAAAGCAGCTCTGTACAAACAAATATTAATATTTATTCTGCTCTTGTAAAAACAAACTTGAGGAAGCTGTGTATGTAAGATCTAATGACTAAAATTTAGTTGCACAGACATTGTTCAATAATTAAAAATATGTGGTATGGCTGTATAATGAAACCTGTTGGCTGTTGTTGAAAAGTATCAGACTTCAACAGAGCTTATTTAAGTCAAATACAGTTAACTCCTTTTCATATAACTACCCTAAGGCTAAAACAATGAATTAGCATCACTTAGCTTTTGCAAATATAATTTGACTGATTTCAGTAAAGTTAGGACACAGAAGAAATGTTGCAATACAGAATGTAATAGTCCCAGTCATAAAAATAATATCAACACATATATTATTACAATGAAAACTAAAGAAGAAGGCTATATGCCCTGAACAAAACCTTTACTAGAACACACTAGGATTAAATTCCACAACAATATTTTAATTGTTCCTATCATGTGTATAATGACATTCTTTCATCTGGTCCATTTATAAAGGCTAATGCTAATTATAATACAGCTTGTCTCCATAGTGTTTCTGAAATGATAGGAATTGCATTATGCCTAAGATCCTTAATTATTTACATCATAAAAAAAATCAACATTATACTTTTGTCTTGGTTCAACGGTTGAATCAAGAGTCAAACCCGCCATTTGATATGAGATGATGGGACAGATTAATTACTATACAGATACAGAGCTACTTAGCTATATGCTTCTAAATTTTGTATTGTTGGTCATTGGGAGCACATTAAAGTCTATAAAACAGAGGGACAAATGCAACATTTTATTCTAAGGTGCCTTACAAAACTTCAAAGCTGCAGCATAAAGCAAACAACCACTTTTAAACTTTTGATTCTAGTTCAGATTCATCCTCAATATTAGGAATAAGTTTGAACCCATTGCTTGAAACATTATTGTAAACTGTAAGAAAAAAAATGATGAACTCAGGCTCCAGAGAGAGAGGGAGTATTTGGGAAAGATTGGCTTTGTTGTCTTGCCCACTCCAGGAGGGAAGGAGGGGTTTCTGTCAATGATGAGGACACAGTCCTGGAGATAGGGATGTGCTAAAATTGTGGGACATTTCTCCAGTGCAAAAGTATGGCAACTGAGGATGTGCAAAAAAAAACCCCGGATTCAATAATCCTACGTGCAGAGCTAGAATAGTCCTGCATGGAAGTGACCATTTAGGAACAGCACACAGTGCGCAGTGCATATTAATGAAGGGGTGCTGCCTGAGCTCCTAAATGGACACGGAGAGTGGACAAGTACAGGTGTCATGTCTGAGAGCAGAGCTCTCACAATATACATGTCCCTGCAGTCAAGAACTGCAGTTTAGCTAGTACAATGAATAAGACCACTCATAGGGAATTGCATACCCCCAGCAACACCCCCCCCAAGTTTATAAGAGCAATATTTAAGACATCATAATATAAACAATTTATTTATTTTATCAAATAGATAAAATTTAACCATAGGTGTGCAGGTTTGCCCATTGTTTAGCTATGTATAATGCAGCTTAAATGGCACAAGAAGATAAATATCAAGATATACGCAAATGAAACAGTGCTGTAATAGTGTAGTGGTCAGAGCATTCACCTTACGAGCAGTCATTTCTGGTTCAAGTTTCACTCCAGTACATTCCATTTTCCATGTCAAATCACTTTATGAACAATATTATTTGTTGCATAACCTACTAAATAACATATATTTGTGAACTGGAGTACTGCATTAAATGCAGATGTGAGGTGTCATCGTAATAATATTGTAAAATCCATAGATAAACACAAGTGCCCCATACAGTATATGTACACATGAATCAGGGTACAAATCGAAGGTATAATGTGTAATGAATGATAAATCCATGGAGTGTCCAAGTCCACCACCATTCCAAGAACTGTTTTACATTTCTATCTAAATTAGTGCGGGAGTAAGCAGGAGTACTATTAAGCAGTAGTAAGTGGGAGTAAGCATATTTAAGCAATAGTAAGCGAGTTTAAGCCAGTTTGCACAGGGGTAAGCAATGCACACATAGGTTAAGCAATACATATTTAACCAGACGTTAGCACTGCTTACCGTCATGCAAATCCATGCAAACCCGCTTACAATTGCTTAAAAGTGTCTTAATCACTCTGTATGCAACAGCCGCTGTTCTGCCCAGCAACAAAATAAACAGCCCTTGAACCCAGGACCCTGTACACTATAGTCACAGTAGTTAACCAGTAAGCCATCACAGCAGTACATACGATTGAGGTATCACCAAACAGATCCTCACTACAGGAATATTAAACTTAACATGTGAAAGGAATCTATATACAATTTTATGTTGTATAACCTACTACATAACATAAATATGTGAACTGGAGTACTGCATTAAGTCCAGATGTGAGGTGTCATTGTAATAACATGTTGAAATCCCCTAATAAACACAAGGACCCCATACAGTGTACGTACAAATGAATCATGGATACCAAACACATATATAACATGTAATGAATAATAAATCAATGCCAAACAGCAAATAGTATGCAAATTAAAAATTAAGCAATATTAAGCTTTGCACAACCCTGCTTACTAGGTGCAAGCAATGTGTAGGCCAGCTAAATCAGTTTGCCCCTTGGTATACCCCTTTAAGCAATGCCAACCTTAGGTAAGCAGGTTTGCCCATAGCTTAGTATTTTCAAAACTGTCCAGTCATGGCAAAGTGTGGAACATTGGCCCTATTTAAACCCAACAGGTGGGAATACATGGCATAACTGGTTGCAGCTTCTTCCTGTAGGCACTATGACCAGTGTGGGAGAAGAAGTGCATTTTCACGTGCAGTGCTGAGGCATCCAGGAGTCCAAAGTCATGGCAGGACTCCTTGTTAAAGACCATGACCAGATACTGCTACAGGGCCAGTACCAGGGTTCCCAATATCAAGTGGAAGCCAGGGAGCATCTTCACCATGACCTCACCAGTGCTACTGGCATACCTCAAACTGGTGAGCAAGTCAGGCATCACTATGCCGACCTGAAGTGGTGAAAGATGGAGCACTTGGATCAGAGGATCCTAGAGGCTAGGCTGGCGGGGGATGTCCCAGCCATGTGTAAGTATCAGTCAACTACCTGTTTAATAATTGCCAGCTCATGTATATTATGGATAGGTATGGCTAAATATTCCTCATGTCTTTGACAGCGGCAGACGTGTGGGCTGTGAACCAGGAAGCCCATGCCTGTGGATTGCAGAGGTTGTGTCGCAAGTCAGGTTAGTAATACTCTTTCATGTACTGTCATAAGAAATAAATCTAAAAGTAGTAGAAAGTTAATTGCTAGTATAAAACCTGTATTGTTTAAGGCATGTACTGAATACACCAGACAATATGGCAGGAAGAGTCTCATATTGGTTGTATGTAAATAAAAGGTTAACAGGCTGACAATAAAGGCCTAACTAAGCTAAGAGACAAACACAAACTGAATCTGTACTACCAAAAGAAGAAGCACCACAATGTATCCAACTGCCCAAATAAATCCTGCAAGCATGATGAAATAATGTGCTGTTAATTACAAAAAACAAAAAATCACATAAAGTGCTTTTCGTCAGGCCACATAGCCCAACTTCTTCAGATAATTATACAACATAGGACATAAACTATATAGGAAGTGAAAAGGAAGTGAAAAGTCAGCTGGTTCCTGAATCAACAGGAATCAGTTGCTCTTAAAGTGGCAACCACCTTCATTCATTACCTAAAATATATAGCTTAAGCAGCTCTCATTTATGCATTGTTTTAAAACATTATTTTAAAATAATAAACAAGTATTGTAAAAAGATCTAAAACCAATAATTATCTATTATGAAATATTAATACAGTTAAAGTTAAAATTATATGTATGTATTTGTATTTATGTTTTTATGTTCCAGTATAATAAAGCTTAAAAGCATGTGGATAAAAACATGTAAATAAAGAACAGCAAAACCTGACTTAGGAAGCTGAAAGTCAAATACACTCTAAGACAATAGTATGCATAGACCATTTTAAACACAGCATAATAGTCAACTCCTAACCAACTTTTTAAGTTGTAGAATACACTTAATTGAATACATTTCATTAATGCCCAGAGGGTAACATGCAAAGGTACGTAATTGCCAACTCAATTCTAGTTTCTCTAAGAGCAAGGAAAGAGACCCTCCTCTAGGGTCATAGGGAATACAATCTATAGCCTTAAAAGTAAAACCATGGGTGGGTGCTTTCATAATGTGCCTGGCCAATGCATTCTCTGATTTGTGAGACCTAAGAGCATATGTGTATTCATAAACCCTGTCCCTAAGCCTTCTATCAGTTTTTCCAATATAGAAGGCAGGACAGGTATGACACTTAGCCAGGTATACCACTCCCTTGGAGTTACAATCAAATTTGTACTTATTATTGTATTCAAAACCTCTTATACTAAATTTTATTCCCTGCTCCATATGTTTACAATAGGGGCATGACAAACACTTATTCATACCTGCATGGTTAACTGTAGTAGAGTTTGAGTACCGAGTTTCCACTAGATTAAGTTTTTTTCCTTTTCTATAAACTATTTTGGGGAAGTCAATAGGGCCTCTTGGTAAATGTGTATCTATGTTTATCAAGTCCCAATTTTTCCTCAAAATATTTATAAAATCATAACTGTCTATACAATACATAATAATAAATCTGTTTTCATTTTCATTTAGTGTCCCATCCTGTAATGTACAACTATTTATTTCTAAACTCTGGTTACTTGATAATATTGCTTTGTAAAAGCCCACTTCTCTTTTGTTTTTCACTTCCTGACAAATTTCTTGTAGGAGTGAAATAGAATAACCTCTCTTTTTAAACATGTCTATAAGTGTTGAGCATTCTTCAATGAACTGGTTGTCATCCGTAACCATTTGAGCTGCCCTTACAAATTGGCCCTTAACAACCAAATGTTTTTGGTGGGCCAGATGGCAGCTACTATAGTGAAGAAATGCATTTGAATATGTTTCCTTTCTATAAATCCTGGCTTTAAAACATTGGTTTTGTCTATCCTTACTTAAATCAACATCCAAGTAAGCAATTCTATCCTGTGAAAAGTTATATGTGAATTTTAAGAATGTACTAGTGTTGTTTAAGTAAGTTAAAAAGTTAGAAGCCTCCTGTTGGCTACCCTGGAACAGGATAAATATATCATCCAGGAAATGTATATAGTTTTTAATCTTACTTGTGTATGTAGTTACACCAAAGACATGTTCATGTTCCCAGTAGGCCACTACTAAATTTGCAAATGTACTACCACATGGAGAGCTCATCGCCACTCCTACTTTTTGTAAGTAATATCTGTTGTTAAAAGTGATGTAGTTGTTGAAAAGAACTGTATCCAGTAATTCAGCCATCAATTTTAGTTCATTCTGAGGGGCTCCCATATCATGTAGTAATAAACTCACCCATTCAATTCCCTCTGTGTGGGGAATTGATGAATACAAGTCTTTCACATCTATTGTGAGAAAGGTTAAGTCATCTTGGTATTGTAGGTGGTTTATATTGTCCAGAAATGTCCAAGAATCTTTACAAATGTACCTTTGTTGAGCCACATATTTCTTTAAAGTGTGATCAATAAATTTAGAGCAAGCATAAATAATACTAGCTCTAGCTTTGACCAATGGTCTCATGGGTGGGTTGTCTATACATGTATGTATTTTTGTTACTCCAAAAATAGTAGGTATCCTTGGGTCCGACATATGTAAAAAATTTGCTACAGTCATATCTATCCTTGCTTCAATGAATAATTCTTCAAGAAATACCCTAACTCTTCTATAAGCTGTGTTTAATTCTTTCTTTGATACCTCCTCATAAGTGTCACTTTCCAAAATGGTCTGAATTTTATTGTTGTAGTCGTCCAAGTTGAGAATAACTATGGCCCCTCTTTATCTGGTTTCATGGTCCTGACATGTGCTTGTTGCAAATACATAAGTGCTTGTTTTTCTTGCTTGGTAATGTTGTAGTTAAAACTAGTGGTGTATTCATTATTCATCTTGTTTACTTTGTGAAAAATATCTAACATACATATTTTTTCAAACAATGCCATGTCCGGATGGGAATGGGGGTTCCAGGGTAGCCAACAGGAGGCTTCTAACTTTTTAACTTTTTAAGTTTATTGAAGAATGCTCAACACTTATGGACATGTTTAAAAAGAGAGGTTATCCTATTTCACTCCTACAAGAAATTTGTCAGGAAGTGAAAAATAAAAGAGAAGTGGGCTTTTACAAAGCAATATTTTCAAGTAACCAGAGTTTAGAAATAAATAGTTGTACATTACAGGATGGGACACTAAATGAAAATGAAAACAGATTTATTATTACGTATTGTATAGACAGTTATGATTTTATAAATATTTTGAGGAAAAATTGGGACTTGATAAACATCGATACACATTTACCAAGAGGCCCTATTGACTTCCCCAAAATAGTTTATAGAAAAGGAAAAAACTTAAAGAATCTAGTGGAAACTCGGTACTCAAACTCTACTACAGTTAACCATGCAGGTATGAATAAGTATTTGTCATGCCCCTGTTGTAAACATATGGAGCAGGGAATAAAATTTAGTATAAGAGGTTTTGAATACAATAATAAGTACAAATTTGATTGTAACTCCAAGGGAGTGGTATACCTGGCTAAGTGTCATACCTGTCCTGCTTCTATATTGGAAAAACTGATAGAAGGCTTAGGGACAGGGTTTATGAACACACATACGCTATTAGGTCCAACAAATCAGAGAACGCATTGGCCGGGCACATTATGAAAGCACTCACCCATGGTTTTACTTTTAGGGCTATAGATTGTATTCCCTATTACCCTAGAGGAGGGCCTCTTTCCTTGCTCTTAGAGAAACTCAAATTGAGTTGGCAGTTATGTACCTTTGCATGTTACCCTCTGGGCATTAACAAAATGTATTCAATTAAGTGTATACTACAACTTAAAAATTTGGTTAGGAGTTGACTATTATGCTGTGTTTAAAATGGTCTATGCATACTATTGTCTTAGAGTGTATTTGACTTTCAGCTTCCTAAGTCAGGTTTTGCTGTTCTTTATTTACATGTTTTTATCCACATGCATTTAAGCTTTATTATACTAGAACATAAAAACATAAATACAAATACATATAATTTTAACTTTAACTGTATTAATATTTCATAATAGATAATTATTGGTTTTAGATCTTTTTACAATACTTGTTTATTATTTTAAAATAATGTTTTAAAACAATGCATAGATGAGAGCTGCTTAAGCTATATATTGTAGGTAATGAATGAAGGTGGTTGCCACTTTAAGAGCAACTGATTCCTGTTGATTCTGGAACCAGCTGACTTTTCACTTCCTTTTCACTTCCTATATAGTTTATGTCCTATGTTGTATAATTATCTGAAGAAGTTGGGCTATGTGGCCTGACGAAAAGTGCTTTATGTGATTTTTTGTTTTTTGTAATAAACAGTGCGTTATTTCATCATGCTTGCAGGATTTATTTGGACAGTTGGATACATTGTGGTGCTTCTTATTTTGGTAGTACAAATAAAGGCCTAACTGCTGGACTGCCTGTGTTTACTCTGGTATCATATGGTAATGTGGTGTTGCAATCTCTTAATAGTACTGTTGTATTAAGCACTGTTACCCACACTGTGCTACATAAATAAAATGTGTAGGAATGTCTGTATATGACTGTTGTAATCACAAGCGGTCATATTGTACAACTGAGAGAGACTTAGACAGAAAACAGTGAAAAGATAGACAACATAATCCAAATAGCACACTCATCTGAGACATGAACTGTCATATTTTTAGCACACACTGCTATGGTTCAAATCCTGGGAGTGGTAGTAGGCTGTATGCAGAATCATACCCCACAACTGTACAGATATGTCCAGAATGTCCAGTTAATTGGCCCATATCCATTGTCTGTCACCCTGTCCTCCTGGCAAATCAGTGGGACGATCCCAGACATTTAGGCAGCAAATAATGACATACAACTGATTGTGAGACATCTATAAGAACAAAACTGTCACTCTAACAACTCCCCAAAATGTTATGAGAATAATAAGCAAAGTATGTCCCATCTCCTCCCCCAAGTTGTGAAGCTGTGACCAGAGTGTGTGCATTAACAGAGTGAGACGTATGTGCATAATAATAATGTGGAATCTAGTAATATGTGTGGCAACATTCAGGTAGTGCTAACAAACATTCCCCCCACAGGTCTGTCAGATATGAAAACTGTGCCTAGAAATAAAAAATTGAAATCCTGGACTGGTACTGTTTACTCTGGCATTGTATGGCATTGTTAGTGTTGCAGTTGCTCTGAATAATAAGGTATTACTCATCACTGTCATCCACACTGTGCTACATGATAAAACTGTCTAGGAAACCCTGTATAAGAGTGTTGTAATTACAAGGTCAGATTGTAAAACCACAGAAGACTTATAGACAGAAATCAGAGAAGAGATACACAGCAATATCTATATAGCACACTCAACTGTGATGTACACTGTTTTATTTTTAGCAGACACAGCCATGGTTCAAATCCTGGAAGTGGTAGTAAGCTGTATGCAGAATCATACCTCACATGTGTACAGATTTGTCCAGAATGTCCAGTTAATTGGCCAATATCTGCTGGCTGTTACTCTGTCACCCTGGCATATCAGCGTACTAATCTCTGACATGTAGGCAGCATTTCATGTCATATAACTGACTGTCAGGTCTGTACATATTTAGAAAATGTCTATGAAAACAAACCTGTAATTTTACAACTCACCAAAGGTTTATGGGGCAATAGTCAAAATATGTCCCGGTTTCACCTACATGTTGTCAAGACATGCCCAGGGTGTGTGCAATAAGAGATGGACAGATATGTGCATAACATCAACCTGGAATCTGGGAATATGTGTAGAAACAGGTAGTGTTAACAAACAATACCTCCACAGGTATACAAGGTAAAACTCAGTTCATGTATACAGTTGTCTGCACCCATACCACTGTCCAAACTAATGCCATGGGGTAGTGTAATAGTACCTGTAAGGTACAGATCACAGCACTGACTAGGAAAGTATTGAGAACTACAGGGATATACAAGTTGTTAATTGACACCTCCCCCACCATATCTGTAACAATAAACTAAATACCCAACTCAATCGGTATGTACTCTATTAAATCTACTGTTGGGACATATGTTCTATTGTTTGATAAATATTTAAATTTGTTTCTATGCATGTGCCATGTTGAAATACTCCCACATTGGTGGCATGCTGCCATCAATGTACCTGCATTCTGTTGTAATGTCCACTGTGGTTCCATATATGCATGTGTTCTGTTTGCTATGTAACTGTTCCATATCTGATGTTTCAGGTTAATGGGAATATCGATGCATGCTGTTATACCTAATCCTGGAATATGTTGGCTATTGCTAACCCACGTATGTTGTAAAATTGAACCACCATAGCACGTTTGGGAAGGCCAGTCCCAGCAGACCAACCTCTCCCACCTCATCTGGCCATGACACCAGGGCAGCAGCACCTCTAGGGCCCACCCTGAGACTTCCTTATCCACTGGTCCTGCACCTGGAACTGCTTAAGGGGATGTGGCTCACCTCCTGGGAGTGGGCATGGACAGGAAACTGTCACCCATTGCCAGGTACGGGGTCTGGTGCATAGTGAGCTCTGCATGGAGTTTGGAGATCTGCTACGCCAGCTTGAGGCCTGCATGGCGCAACTAGAGGGTCAGCCTGGCCCTCTTACTCAGCCCCCAGCACAGCCACCTTCAAGGCCATGAAGGAGCAGTGGTGACTGCCCATGGGTGGGGACCTCAGTCCCACTGTTTCTACTAGGGGGCTCATGGGCTTCCAACTTCCAAACCCCTCCCCATCCAAGGTGTTTACCCCCCACATGTGTCATATACAACCTCTGTATGCTGTCTTGTCTGTCTTGTCTGTTATCCTACCCAACTTACCTCCCCAAATATACCTAATAACCCTCCCCAACATCCCACTTTCACCTTAAAAAAAAGGGCAATCTGTTCTTAAAAAAAAAATTTTGCCACATACATAGCTGTCCATTTCACACACATGTCCACTGGAAACATGTAATCTGGTCTAATTGTCTTCACAACATATTATTGTTGTCCTCACCCCTCTCTCAGGGGTATGAGTGTCCAAATCTACCTCCAAATCAGTGTATATGCACAGCTGTTGTTGCAGAAGAAATGGGCAGCTATGGACTTCCCTACACCCACCCTGCACATCCCTAGCTATTTTCCCTACTGTCTTTCCCTCTTTGTGGCCCTTTTTCACCACTTTCCTATCAACCCTTTTTCATTTCTATTAAAGAAATTAGCATGGGGGTAAGCAGGAGTAAGCACTTTTAAGCAGCAGTAAGCAGGTTTAAGCTTGTTTGCATGGGGGTAAGCAATACCTACATAGGTTAAGCAATCAAGAAGCTAAATCAGTGTAAGAAACTGTAACTGGAAGTTAGCAGTACTTACCTTTGCAAAAACCCACGCAAACCTGCTTACAACTGCTTGAAAGTGCCTTAATCACTCTGTATCAAACAACCCTTGTTCTGCCCAGCAACAAAATAAACAGCCCTTGCAGGTCTTGAACCCAGGACACTGAACACTATAGTCACAACAGTTAACCACTACACCATGACAGCTGTGAAGACAGCTGTTGTTTTTCCAATACATCTGTCAGTAGACATATTGAATAGTATTGAACAATTGCTGTGACTTCTACAATTGTATAGTACTTGTTAGTGATATTACTGTTCATCACATATGTTGTTATATCTAAATATACACATATCAGATATGGTGTGATACATCTGGGAAGGTATACACAACAGTAATGTTTACTCATGACAAGGATATGGATATATACATATACATATGTAGATATATGTCTACATGTACGTACACATATATAGTCATATATATGTATTTATACACATCTGTATAGTGCATCATATATATGGCCATATATAGATCTTTGTATATATATATATATATATATATATATATATATATATATATATGTATATATATATATATATATATATATATGTGTGTGTGTGTGTGTGTGTATGTATGTACATCATATATGTATATATAAATCTATTTATGTCGATATATATGTAGATATCTATATGTGCATATATATCTATAGAGCTGCATATGTGTAGACATATATAGATGTGTATATGTATATGTGTGTGTGTGTGTGTGTGTGTGTGTGTGTGTGTGTGTGTGTATGTATATGTATATATATATATATATATATATATATATATATATATATATATATATATATATATATATATATATGTGTGTGTGTGTGTGTGTGTGTGTACATACATATATCCATATATGTATGTAGATATGTGTATATATATATATATATATATATATATATATATATATATATATATATATATATACACACACACATATATGTTTATTATATGTCTAGAACATGGAGTGGAGTCATACCTCAACACCAATAGTCTCAACCTCTTAGTGCAAGGGGATGTCATGTATGTATTGCAGGTATATATGTAGACTGTTGCTACTGTAGCAGGGGTTGTCTTAACAGACATGTTGCGTGTGGGAGGTCATATCTGCTATTGACATGTACGCCATCAGTTACTGACAGACATCCTAAGGACATCATAATAAGTACCACTGATAGCACAGTAATGATCCTGTGGACTACAGCAGACATATGACCAATATATGTGGACAGTCTGGCACACTCTGTTCAGTCCAGAGGTATACACAAATCCCCTTGGTGCGAGACATGTGGACCAAGCCTGACAATGTGGATGTTAACAGCCATGTACATAAAAACTGGGCTACATATGCCCACACAGTTTATGCATTCACACACTCCTGTCTGTCATGACACGTAATAACTGGTGGTGCAGAGGTCACATGGCCACATTCTACCCAGTAGTTAGTGACATACATCTGTACAGCATCCCACTGCTTTGTCAGAAATACACAACAGTTATGGTGGCCCAGTAGCTGTACATCTTGCAAATATCTGGACATGACATCACACTGGGTAATTACACTAAGCTGCTAGGCATGTATCAAAGCACTGGTCAAACTACAGGCAGACTCCCACAACACTGGCCTACATTTCTTATGGGGGAATACACATGTACCTGCAAATATAGCAGGCTCTACAGGTATGTCACAGCACAGAGTAACAGACACCTATGTGAAAGTGCATACCCACAACCAATGTGAACACAGCCACAACCACATATGGTACACAGGCTTAATATTACACTATATGGACTGTCTGATCAACACCATCCTCATATGTGCCACTCACACACTAACCCTACATATACTGGGTCATGACACAGTGTGGTCCAATGCTTTTCTGTGGTATTGGACACGTGTGTGTTTGGCCCTACAAACATGTGAGCCAGTAGAGTACCATATACTGGAGCAGCATGTAACATCAGATAGAAAAGGACCAAGAACAATGGCATCTACCACAGTCTGTACACAGGCCAAGGTACATATTCACAATACACATACTGTTGACAATCACCATAACTACACAGACCCCACTACTGTACACACAACCACAGAATTCCCAGGTTATGTCCTCAGAAATAACCCCTAGTGTACATACCATGTCTAGCAGTCTGATATCTGACTGGTTTGTTATCAGGTATGATGTCAATAAATAATGGTGTACAGAACATATGCACCTCTTACTGCATGACATATGCACAAAGGTTGACAGACTTGTGGCTGGAACCACAAACAGTGGGCCAATATTGGCATGTTGCTGTGATACCCTCATACATTTACTGTTGTAACAGGATTTGTTGTGACATATGTCCTATGAGGGATATGAAGTCAGTAACTCTCATGGCTGTCACCATGTACTGACTGCAATCCTCAGACTATGCTTCTGCAGTTCTAAGATAGGTAATCTGTGAGTAACACAAGATACATAAGACTCAAAACACTGGCCAGTCTGCAGATAACCCTACAGGTGGGAGTTCCTCAAACACATAACACTGTCATGACAGGTATTAAATCATGTAGACCAGCTATATCCACACAAAACCTGTTAAACCAACATTACTCCCAATGCAGAAGAGCAACACTTAAATTTTGTAGTCATGCCTGGAACATTCCCCTCCTGATTGTTGGTCTGTCTCCACAGTGTATGTTGCTAGAGGTATAGCCCACTACCATCTGTGATGCTGTTTGCCAAACACCGACATGAAGTCCTGCTCACAGTGAATGAAAAGGGCAACACCCATATGATGTTCCTAATTATAGGAGTGTGTTTCCATGCAATTGACTATGGGAATGTTACCACAGCTATTCCACATGCAATCGGCTAGTGGGGGGCCTCAATTCGTGCAGAGGCTATCAGCAGATCATGAGCATTACTTACAAAACTCAAGCTGCTGCCTAAGCAAAGCAGGTGTACTTCTCCACATCCACCAGACAGGGAATGACAGAGACAAACAGAGACAAAGTAAGACAGGGAAGGGGGGGGACAGTAAAACCTAAGCATGTTTGTGTCACGCACTTACCAGTACAGGGTTTCAAAACGCTGCATGACTATGTATTACTATCACATGTCTATGACGTTACTGCATGCACCACAGAGCTTACATGTTGGGGAGTTGTCCAAAGGTATATTTGATGGTGAGTGACATCTGCAACAGTGAAAAAGGAGGGATAAGGTAGGTGTAGTACACATGCCTGTCCACATGAACAGGTGTCAAGGTTGACACAGCCACACTCTCTCAGGGACTCACACACATTACCACACTTGGCAGGGTCAGGATTGGACTTTCTAACTAGCTAGTTTGCCACACTACAGTAATACGCAGGTATCACATGCATGACAGAGGTTATCAGTATGCAGGTATTACATGCACCACAGGGGTATCAGGATGATATATGGGCAAAGGGTATGTTAAGATGTCTAACATCAGAAGGCATGCTTCAGTAGGCCAATGGGAGGTGTAGTGAGTGTGAATGGCATCCAAATCATTATATTCCACACACAGGTTGCCAGTAATGACATGCATGGGTGCATTGTTTCACAGGTGTATAGTGGTTGACTGTGCCAGAAGGCTGTACAAGCCTAGGTAAAGGGTATACCTTGGCATCAGGCCACATGACAATGGCCTTCAGTGTGGCTCAGAGGTGCAGTGTCTGGAATGGCCCACACAGGTGGGTATTGTATTCACCATCCAGTCATCTGGGTTACTACTGTGGGTGGCCAGTGCTTTGCAATGCTTGCCATGTATGTGTTCCCTACACAGACAAACAAGCACACCAACCTTTACACTTGCCATGTCTGGGAATAGAACTCCTACCTAACTAGTATATCACATTACAGCATTTCATAATTATGGGACATGCCACAGTGATTACTGGGCTACTTCATCCCCAAAGGTGTATTTCAAAGTGAATGACATCAGTAGGCTTGTCAAAGTAGGGCAATGGAAGTTGTAGTGACTGTGAATGGCTTCAAAAGCACTGATCCCTACACAGACAAACAAACACACATACAAACTTTTACACTTGCCATGTCTGGGAATAGAACTCCTACCTAACCAGTATATCATACTACAGCATTACTCAGTTATAGGATGTGCCACTGAGATTACTGGGCTACTTCTTCCCCAAAGGTGTATTTCAATGTGAATGACATCAGCAGGCTTGCCAAAGTAAGGCAATGGAAGTTGTAGTGACTGTGAATTGCCTCAAAAGCATTGATCCCTACACAGACAAACAAACACACACACAAACCTTTACACTTCCTATCCCTGGGATTAGAGCTCCTACCTAACTTGTACATCACACTACAGCATTATGCAGTTATAGCATGCACCAATGAGATTACTGGGTTACTCCTTCCCCAAAGGTGTACTTCAAAGTGAATGACATCAGCAACCTTGCCAAGGCTGGGCAATGGAAAGTGTAGTTCATAGATTCATAGGTTCATAGGTTGATACTAGGCTATCGGCCCTAGGGCCTATACATGCTTAGACATGACAATTCCCTGGCTCTGACTTCCCACAATATTTACTTCCCTGGACCCCTGTCTAGCAGGGGAGCTGACATGATCCCCAGGGTCAATTTCCTATCTCCCATCCAATTGTCTAGGTTATTTTTGAAGAGGGCCAAAGAGGCACTCTGTTTGACATGTATGGGCAGTCTATTCCAGAGTCTGGGGAGTCTCTGGGTCAGGAACACATCCCTCTAGCATGTATTGTTCATTGTGATGACAAGATTTGGATTCCTGGAAGCATGAGGCTGTGAGGGTTTGAAATTCTTTAAGTGTAACATGTCCAACAGTTGTAGGTTTGACATGGCATGGTATGTTAAGCAGAGATCACCTCTGAGAACACAATATAGCTGGATGATTTTCAGACGGTCAGCATAAGGCATCTGATTTAGGCCTGTGATTCATTTTGTGAGGTATGTCTGCAGCCTTTCTAGTTGTTGCAGATGTCTTGTGAGGTACATATGTAACTGGCCATTGTAGTCTGTAATGGGTCTACTGAGAGATGACTACAGTGAGACAATGGCCTCCTTTTCCTGGATGTAAAGCCCTTAGTGATGAGATGTGCCACATAGGTAGGTTTCCTGACTGTTGTGATGATGTGGTTATCAAAGGTGAGACCAATGTTCACCTGTGTCCCTAAGTCTGTTATCACACTTTCGGTGTTTAGTGTACTGTCATCTATGTGGTACTTCACAGGTACATGTCCCTTCCCAAAGGGGATAACTATATATTTCTTGGCATTGATTTTGAGGCCATGGCTCAGGCACCAAGCATGTCTTTCTGTAAGGCCCTTCTGTAGAATATCCACACAATGTGGGGATTCAATATTGGCTCCTAGTGTGCAATCATCTGCAACCTTTGTTTGCAAGAGTCCCTTACTGTTGGACTGTACTTCACAGCAGTAGATGCCAAACAAGGTTGGTGCCAGGACTGAACCCTAAGGTACTCCAACTGTCACTTGTCTGTGGCTGGGGTTGGTGTCACCTACATTTACAGTGTGGATTCTGTCAGTACAGCAGTTGAATCATCGGGTGACATAGGGATTAATGGCCAGCTTGATACATTTATCTATGATTCCAGACTGGGGGATGGTGTTGAAGGCCTTGGTGAGGTCTGGCTAGGATGTGTGAACCACCTTACCCTCACCCATAGCTCTGGAGATGGATTCACAGTTGTCAATCAGGTTGTGGTGACATGATCAGCCTTTCACAAACCCAACCTGATTGGGATCCAGTGTTTGCAGGTTGCCAATGTCTTTCTTTTAATTTCCATAATACATTCCATGGCCTTGCAGATCAGACATATCATACTGCTGGGGCTGTAGTTCCCAGGATCCAAGGTGGATCACCCCTTGTGGAATGGAATAACTGTAGCTGTGTGCCACACAGTGGGCATGAAGCCTGAGGTGTGGCTATGATTAGACATGGCACATAGGTGAGGTGCCAGTTCAGTTTGTAGCTCATGTAGTACATGGCCTGGGATGTTGACTGGTCCCATGGCTGCTGTTGTCATAGCTCTGGAGAGTGTGTTTTTTACCTATGTGGCCATTATTATGAGAATCTGGCAATCTTTCCATGTTGAAATGGGCCCTTTAGGGGGTGGGAGGGGGGTGCAGTTCGCACTGAATCGATCTGCCAGGATATTGGCAGTATCCCTGGGAGCAGTAATACCATCCTGTTGTAGCTCAGAGCAGATCTGAACATTGCCATTTAGATTCTTCACATAGCTATGGAACGGCTTGTCGTCTTTGACATCTTTGGCTATATTATGTTCATAACTAGCTTTGGTGGATGTTATGCTTCTTACTGTGGCTGGTAAGGGAGTATTTTGCATCCTGGAAATTCCCTCATTTCTGCAGCAGTTTCCTCCTTTTGTTGTACAGTTGTTTCTGGCAGGGGGCCACCACATTGGCTTCCTTTTCTTGGTGGGAAGCATCTTGGATCTATATTGGATGGCACGATTCATGCACAAGTGGATGTGCTCATACAGTGCCTTCATGTAGGAATCAGCAGTTGTCCTTTCAGTTCCAATCTGCATGGGTGTCTTGACGTTAGTCACGTCTGATGTGTAACATGACATTGGGTTTGGAGATGTCTGTTACGGAGGTTTCCTTACTGGGGTGTGGGGGACGGATGTTGATGTTAAGGGTGATTAGTTCATGAGCAGACCTGACCGCCGATGGGGTGACCATAGGTGTGGAGCATTGATTTCCCATGTTGGTAATGACCAGATCTAGGATATTTGAGCCCCTGGTGGGACTATTGGTTACTTTATCCAGGGTATTGGGAATTATGACTTCCAAGAACCATTGGGTACACATGTTGGTACACAAGTAGTTTTCCCAGTTAATGGCAGGGTAGTGTAAGTCACCCAGTATTAGGGTGTTTACTTGTATAATAATATTTCACAGTATGTTTCAAAAGCTGTAGTGGGAATCATGGGGCATGGTGGGGGATCTGTAGCAAGTTATACAATTTGGAATGCCGTCTAATCTACTGTTAGTTGCACCAGGGGTATTTCAGACACATTCTGTTGGGCAAGTAGTAAGTGGTGTGAATATCCTTGGTGAATAAGGACACTCCTCCACCTTTATTGTTTTGGTCCTGGTTTGGTGGCCAACAGGTGTGGCGAGAGCTGTACCTGGTATTGCAGGGGTGCTCTCTGGAGCCTTGGATCAGGTCTCTGTTACTGCACAGTTATCAATGTTCTCCATTTTTAGGTGTGCATAGTGACTGTGAATGGCCAAAAATGCATTGATCCTACACACACACATACAGTTGTCATGTCCAGGAATAGAACTCCAACCTAACTAGTATATCACACTACAACATCACGCAGTAATAGGATGTGCCACAGAGATTACTGGATTACTCCTTCCCCAAAGCTGTATTTCAAAATGAATGACATCAGCAACCCTGCCAAAGTAGGGCATTTGAAATTGCAGTGAGTGTGACTGGCGTAAAAGCATTGATCCCTACACAGACAAACACACACACACACACACACACACACACACACACACACACACACACACACACACACACACACACACACACACACACAGTTACCATGTTTAGGATTAGAACTCCTATCTAACTAGTACATCACACAGTTATAGGGCGCACCATGGAGATTACTGGGCTACTACTTCTCCAAGGTGTATTTCAAGGTGAAGACATCAGCATGCTTGCCAGAGTAGGGCAATGGGGAGTGCAGTGTGTGGGCATGGTCCATAAACCATTCATCTAGAACCAGACACACAACACTCAGGCACACACAGGTTTATATTCCACAGGTATGTGTATACAACTGCTAGATGACTACTGACTTGTACAGTCATGTTACACAGTTAGCACAAGCACCACAGACACTATAGTGCTGAGGGATACCAGAGGCAAATGTCTATGGTGACTGACATTTACACATCATGTGGTTTTAGCCAATTGGATGTCTGCTGGGTGGGACAGGCCTCATGATGGGAGGCTCTGTCACTGTCTGTCACTCTCTTCCACACATCTATGTATGTGTAATTTTGGCCTATTATAGTGTGTTGCTCTTGGATATATGTGTGTGTTCCTACCCAATGTGTGTGCAAAGTATGACTGGTGTGTACTGAGGCGTGTGTGCACTAACATCTGCGACTTTCAGATATGTATGGTCCACTGTTGTTGCCAGACATGGGCTTTGCCAGACATGTGCTTCATTTCTGTAAGTGTGGGAGCATGCTCAGTATGACCTTCTGTATTGAATGTGTGAATCCATTCCAGGTAGATTGTACTCCAGTGCAGGTTTTTGTGTTCTACACCTACAGCTAGCAACCTAGGGATATCTGTGGAATATCTGTAGATCCTTTGACAATATGGTATAAAATGGGCAAAGGATAGTGGGTTACTGTAGGTAATTGTGTCTGTCCTGGTACATGGTCTTGGTGTTAGAAGAGATATTCAGATATATGTACTGTTTTACACTGTGATGTTTTATGTCACCAACTACTGTCAGGTATACATATTTGCTTGCAGTGATGTCCTGGGGAACACAGAGTGAATACAGCTGTGTCCAGTATTGAGGTCAGTAACCTACATATTCTTGCACAGTCATGCCATTCTGGAGGGAAAGCTGCAGACACTTGCTGCTGGGTCTGTGTAAATGGTTCAGAACCTTGGTACAGTGGTGGCTGAGGATCCCATGCTTGTACATCCATCAACATGATAGTATGGCCATATTCTGCTGTGGCCATACCTCACAGCTGTACAGATTCACACAGGCTACCCAGAGGCAGGGGTCATAATTCTGGACATTACCCCTTCACAATGTGGTTTACGAGCAGGCTTGTAGCCACCCATTCTTGTGTTTGCAGCCAGGGATAGTATGTGCATATGGCTGAGTTTCAGACTTCACACATTCCATGCCTCCCATGCTCCTTTCCCCCTCTATTATGCTAGCTTTTTCTAAACATTATGCAAACATTATCTGATATGTTCCCTATAGTTATCACCTCATCCCAGCAGTAATTTGGTGTTGGTCCATAGTTCATGCAGTAAGACATGGTGGACATGTTACTGGGATTTGTCCGCACGGCCTTGCATTTAGGTTTTCTGGACTGTGTTATGTTGTTATTTGGGAATCCATGACATAACATACATTGGCAGTACGGGTGAGACACAGGCCTTTGGTAGAGGACTATAGGCCATTTGTTAGTGATGCAGGCCAGCTGTAGCATTCCGTTGCATTCTGTCACTCCTACAGTCCCAGACTACAATACACTATATTCCCCTGGGGTAACAGCGTAGGTGTGTAAGATGTTCATGCCAGTACTTTCTGTCAGTATTGATCTAGTGGTGTGGATGCTGGCAGGCTGCTGCTTATAGCTAGGGACAGACCTGCATGGGACACCTGTTCTGCATGCTGCATTCTTTAGCTATTGCCATACAGAGGTGGGGGTCATATTGTACTCATTCCCAACAGCAGGGATAAGGCCGGAAAGGTACCTGTGGGTGATGGTGGGGTGAGCTGGGTGCATGTGTGCTATGGACACTACTTGCATCTGACTCACAGATATGCATGGGGCATTCCACTTATGCTGGCTTGTGCAGGGACATCAGCTGTTTCTCAATTCTTCATACCTGTGACCTTTGTGGTCTGCCAGTGTTTGGCCAGACAATATCGGTATTCCCTACTACAAGCCCACATAATGTGCTGCTAACCTGTAAGTACAATTCCAAGGGTGTGTCCATTTGACAGTTGCATATTATACATGGTCTGTCTGGGGTACTTCCCCCTGTGTACTGCTTATATGTCTAGGCCCACATTCATGCCATGTCCATCTTTCAGATGGTAACACATATTATTTCCAAACATTTATTATGGCTTACTGTTGGAATGTGTTTTGCTGGGAAGCATTGTTTTTGGCACTGCAGTTGTGAGAACTTGGCCCTGTCATCGGCAGTACTGGCCAATGGCCACTAGGACAAACCTCACCATGCATACATACTGACCACTCTCACACAATATACAACACACACCAACCTAACCCACACAGCCCTGCATATTGTACACATGCTACAATCTATCCTGCTACTTTGACCAGCTCAGGTAATCTGTGCTCCACTGTTATTATATCTACCCATACATGTTACTACATTTCTACATAGGATTGGGGGGGCACACTTGACTGTTACTACATTTCTACATAGGATTGTGGGGGCACAACTGACACTTGTACACATTTACTATGACTATACTGGTATTTCAGGTACTCCATTTCATTTTGTATTCTGACCAATCTTGCTGACTAGAGACATATCAGTGTGCTGCAGGTCTTAGGTTTGATTGACCTACATTTCAGTTTCTGACTTCTTACCCTTCAGAACTAACATTCCACTGCCTGACCTGTTGTAGTCTGTCTGTATAGGTCTGGAGGGGGTTGTTCTCCATAGCCATCACTCAGAGGCCTTAGCGCAGCTTTTGTTTGTGTTTGTCTACTCCTATCCTGCTGGCTGACACTGTTGTTGGGTACATGAACCTCCCTGACTGGCATGTGTGTGTCCTATGTTACCACATGTGGCCCAGCACATTTCCTGCAGTGAGTTTTGTCACCTTGTCTAGTACTGGCTACTATGGTGACACCAGTATTTGTTACAGATCTCATAATGCCACTATAGGTGTCTACTATCTGTTGGCATGCCATTCTGCCACCCGAATACCTTGCATGCTCACATCCATACCATAGATACAAGTAACAACACATACTACTCCATTCGGCAATTGATAGGGAGAGTGACTTACCTTGTGGCTGTGCCAGTATTGAGGATGGTGCTGGAGGGCTGACTATGTCAGATGCACATAGCACACTCCCTATGTATGGTTAAGCATAGATAGTGTCATGTTTGGCATCTCTTTTACTGTATGTACAAGTCAGAGAGAGGTGTCATTCCCTGGGTTCCTACCATGTCAGTGTATGTGCTATACATTGCCTCTTTGCCATGGCCTGGGCATACTGGGCATGCCTTCTTCTGCCTACTGCGGCAGACTCAGGTTGTTCCTCCTCTGAGTCATGCTGTGGCTGTGCAGGCCTTGGCAATGGTGGGGGGCTGTGTGGCCTGCCCCGTGCTGTTCCTGCTGAAGCTGTTTCCACCGGATCATATTGTGTAGCATGGCACATACATTGACAATTTGGGTACATGTAGCTGGTGAGTATTACAAGGCTCCACCAGATGTGTCCAGGCACCAGAACCATGACTTGAGCATCCCAAACACATGCTCTATTATGATTCTGGTCTGTGCATGTGCCTCATTATGGAGTTCTTGTTTGGGTGTGTGTGCATTTCTGATGGGTGTCATCAGCCACGGCTCTAATGTGTAACCAGCTTCCCCCACTATGTGGCCATAAGGGATGTCCCCACTGGCAAATTTCTGGTACAAATGCATCAGATGCCAGATGTGGGAGTTGTGTTAGCTTCCAGGGCAGCCAGCACACACATTCATTATAATGCCCTGGGCATTGCACATGACTTGTCAGTTGATGGAGAGGAAGCCCTTGCGGTTGATGTAGACCCTACCACGCTCATCAGGTGATGCTTTGATGAGCATGTGCGTGCAGTCTATAGCACCCACTACCTCAGAGTATTCTGCTATTTGGTGGAAGAGATGCATATTGTTGGCCAACGCCTCACGGCTATTGTGGAAATATACTTGCTCACAGGCATGTGCTGACATGGCATCCAGGAACTGGTGGTGGACCCTGGATGCATATGCCTGTGAGATCCCCATGATATCTCCAGTTGGCCTTTGGAAGGTATCTGTGGCTAGTACTCTTAGGCCTACACACACCTTGGTATCCACTGGGATGGGTTCCCCTCTGTTGGTTCTGTGTGTAAGGTGTGGCCGACACAGCTCAACAATTTGCTGTAGGAGGTCCCTGTCCACCCTATAGTGCTCCACTATCTCCAGCTCAAGTAGCCCCTGGTAGGTTACCCTGGGTCTGTACACTGTTCTCCTTCTCTTCACTGTGGGCTGGTTGTCAACATTCTCATCCTCACCACCTTCAGCCTCTTCCACATGTTGATTTATGATACCTGCTGCAGCCCCTATCATTTTGTTGCTTTTGTTTGGTAAAATTGCCCCATTTGTGTACACTGGTGGTGTAGAGTTTGTGGAAAAAAACAAAGGGAAAGGTGTTTGCATAGTTTATAGTGGTGTGCTGGGCTGGGCTGCTGCCTGTGTAATTGGCTGATTCTGATACATTTCACCTGCCAGCTCTGCTAGTTCTCCTTGACTACCTTCCTACTGCTGTTTTCCCTTCCCATTGCCTTCCCCAGGGGCATGCCGCACAAACACAGTGCTCAGATGTACATGGAGCTGCTATTTCCTGGTTTACTTTTTTTTCCTTTAAAACACAGTACGTGGCATGCACACCCATTTAGGCAATGTGAAGAATGCTAGACAGCCTCAGTCACACACCCTTGTTTAGCTCTGCTAACCTAAGGGCGAACCCAAGCCACAGGGCTCAAATAAGCTTACAGTGTGCCTGACACACCCCTGTATGATGTCAGCTAGCTCTTAGGCTTACACCATGGTCTTCCTGCACCAACACGGTTGGGTGCAGGCTAGCCATGAGGGGGAATCTGGGAATCAGTATTATTCTCCTCATTTGCTTAGGATTGCCTGCTAATGCTAGTTACAAGTCCCACACTGAGCCTTCCCCTTAGCAACAGCTATTCACTGGCCATGTTGTCTTCTGCCTGTCATTGAGTATAATGGCAAAATTGTGATTTTGGATAGAATGCTTATCTCAAGATTTTTTTGATTTTCAGCCTGATCCCGTTTGCGGGCCGCTGCCTTAAAACTTGGGAGGGTGGCCTAATGGTTAAGGTGTTTGCCTTACAAACACAAGGTGCAGGGTTTGAGTCTCACAAAGGATAATTGGCTAAGCTTAAAAATGGCTCGCAAGGGCAGTTAGCTTAGTAGGAATCTATGAACCTATGAACCTAAACAGCGGAAATCGGCTAAAAAAAATAAAAGATATATTTTTTTTATTTTTGCAACTGTTTTCCATGCCAATGGGCATATATTTGGCCATTGGCATGGTTTCCACATTATATTCACCCTTTATTTGGAGCTGTCATGGCTACATTTTGTAGTTTGCAGAAATGTACTCGGTTACTGACTACATTTCTACAGACTACACTAGTCCTGCACGGCTGGCTGGCAGCTTCCTGGTTTGCAAATTCACCTCATTTGCATGGTTTTCACCTACAAATAGGGTAATTTGCATGGAGGAGCTGTGTCCATGCAGGAATAGTGCAGGAGTGCTCGTACACGTCCCGGGAGCTTATTCCTGGATCGCAGGGCAGCCATATTGCCTCCAGCAGCTCCTGCACTATTCCTCCATGCCATGCAAAGCTTGCTGAATCCTAGGGAATGTGTTGTTATTAAACTGTTTTTGCACCTAAGGGGCACCCCTTTTGTGTGGTTCTTCACAGTCTTCTACCTCTTTTTATTCTGTTAATAAACAAATAAAAGGTCAAATTTCAAATGAGCATTCATAAATCAAAAACTATTAATAAATCTCTAGAAATGCTTCAACGAGAAAAAAAACAGTATGATCAGAATCACCTTAATTACAGAAAATACACATTTGAGAAATATCAACAAGTTTAGAACATAATGTATCAATCATGATACAGAATTTGCATAACCATAGATGGAACAAGCACTACTTTTACAACTTTTCTTATCTGAACTCAAAAGAAAAGCTATAGTGTTATGGAAAAGCCCTTATCAGTGCACACTGATGATAAAACTCATAACAATATATCTTATCTTGCCCGATAACATGGAACCTTCTTTCAATTGCCCAGGCATGCAAGGTTAATACTAACAATAAGAAAGATCGATTCAACTACATTTCTAGAAAGATACTGACGACATAATAGTTCTGATATCTGATTATCCACCAGCTTATAACAATGAACAGTTTAGTTTAACCTTGGTTCACAGGTTGTATTCAAAGCCATATCATTATGAATTCTAAAATAACAAACAGATGAACTGTAACTCAAATGTAATATTATTAAGATATATTCTATCATACCTGTTACTTTAGTGATAAAGGGTGAAATAAAGTTAGTAAGTAATGCAGTAAAGAAAGAAAAGAAAAGAAAAATATTAAACTGCCTTAGAAATCATTAGAGTGACAATCTACAGCTACTTCAAAACTTTCAAATCTTTTAGTTCAACTTCATCCTTTCTATTAAAATCCCTGGATAAACTGAGTTCTACAGCATGTTTTGGTGAAAAAATATGATAGTAGACTTGATTTGTTTGAAACATAATAGCGGTCCTCTGCTTTTATAATCACCCATCAATATGTCTAGAAATATACATATGTGTTGTTTCTCAAACATCATCTCTGGGTAATCCCAGTAAGCTGTCAAAGCTTGTTCTGGTCAGAAAGAGTATTTCATTTCAAAACTATAGTCCTTGGAAATAATTTTTTGCACCAGTTCTTTAAATTATGTTGACTATAGCAATAACAGATGAACTCCATGACCATACCGATTAATAGTAAGAACATCTGAGAAAAGTTACAGAACAGTAGCTAATAGTGAGGGAGATTCTTCTCAGTCCCCCAGCACACCTGTAATATAGGCATATATAGTTTGTGGCTCAATCCCCCAGCATACCTGTAATATAGGGATATATATTCTGTGGCTCAGTCCCCCAGCTCACCTGTAATATAAGGATATATAGTCTGTGACTCAGTCCCCCAGCACACTTGTAATATAAGGATATACAGTCTGTGACTCAGTCCCCCAGCACACCTGTAATATAGGGATATATAGTCTGTGGCTCAGTCCCCCAGCACACCTGTAATATAGGGATATATAGTCTGTGGCTCACTCCCCCAGCACACCTGTAATATAGGGATATATAGTATTTGGCTCTTAGATCTTCATCTGTGCATTTCTCCTTCAAAGTTGTGTTTGTTCCTGTAATACTGTATTCTTAAAGGCTACTTTTATTGTGCAGTGCAGCTTGGCTTGCTGAAATATCAAAGACTCTTACATTACTTGCATAGATTTCGTTATTTTTGCAGTTTTTGTTGTACATATTTAAACACTTCTAGATTGTTGGCTTTGATATCACCTGTGAAAATGACATTTTTCAGAAAATTCTTCTGTTGTTTTTTTGTAACAGACTGTAAGAGGTCAGTCTGACTCCTACATTTAGTCACAAATGTCTGTTTACATTTGCTTGTTCATGGCATCATTGCCTGTGATTGCATTACCCATAGGAGGCTATAACATTAAAGAAATTTGTGATAAGACAGGTAACAGATCAGTTGCTCTTATAGTGTTATTAGATGGCAACATGTCTGATTTGTGAGTCTTTGGATCAGTTACATTTTATGAGAAGCCACAGTTACAGTGCCGTTCGAAATAAAAGTTTTCCTTCTCACTATAAACTCTTTCTTTCTCAAACTGTGGAAGAAAGTATTCATTAATGTCTTTGTTAATTACAGAATGCAGTGTTTTATGTGACTGCATGCTGAGGAATTAAGCTACTGTGGTGATAATGAAAATTTTGAATGAAATAGCCCTACAGACAATACCAAACAGCTTTCCTGCAATGAAATCAACATTTTGGAGTTCTTATCTTTATCTCTCCTGCTCAGTGTCTCTTTCTGTTTTACAAGATACTAGTTGAACATGTTAGCTGCTTCATTGCATGTGTTGTTGATGTTAATGCATCTTACATGCTGTTGTGGTTTTCTTCTTTGTGTTGTAAAAACTTGTATGCAGGTGCTGAAATATTTAACTTCCAAATGTTCACAATTTTTCCATACTAGAACATTTTGCCCCAGGCTTGTATTACAAATGGGTAACAATCACACCCCAGTTAGTCACCCCCATTACCAAAACATGTACACATTGCATACACATATACACACAGGCAAACAAACAGAATTGACCTCAGCACAGAATATCGCAGATGAAATTAAACAGGCACTCAGAAAACAGCTCTTATCTCTGGTCTTTAGTCTTTGTTTCAGTCCAGAAGGAAGTAACTTATTTCAGAACTTGATCAGCAGTTTTATGTTCTTATCTTTGTTTCTTCCAAGTAACAGGACAAGAGTTTAAGAAATCAAAATGACAAAAGAACCTTTGGAGTTTAGCTTTGTGTTCATATCTCTGTTACTTCTGATTAGTATCTCCTTCTGTTTTATAGGACAATTTAAAGAACCAAAATGACAACAGAACTGGCCTTGGCACAGAATTTTTCAGAGGAAACAAAAAAGGCAATCAGAGCATGGAAGAACATTGCTTTATGTCCTTTTTGTGTCTTCAATAACTCATGAATTTTATAAGGCATAACGTTTTATTAAAGCACAGAAAAAATCAGTACTGACTTAACACCATGGTCTTATAAAAAATGAAGCACTTAAATGGTAAGTGTACACAACTGTAGTATGTTTTTCGTGTTTCACTGTTGCAGTCATTACATTTGGGTAGATTCCCAAAGCTATGGTTGGGAGGAGGAATTTAGATAGCATTAGGACCAGCTATAAGGCCCTGCAAGACTGCAGTGGCAAAGCCAGCTCTGGATTTAGAGAAAATTGGCAAATGATAATTCTTAGTGAAAGTATGTACAGAACTCCAGGTAGCAGCTTCTAGGATGTCCCTGGTAGGGACGCCTCTGAGAAAGGCTGTAGAGGTTGATGCAGCCCTGGTGGAGTGAGGTCTGATCACCTGGGGAATAGGTTTTCCATGGTGCTTATAGCAGAAATGAATGCAATGGCCTATCCATTTAGAAATGGTTTGCTTTGAAATACCCTTCCCCTCTGCCCCTGCATCAAATGCCACCAACAGTTGTTCAGATTTCCTTTGAGGTTTAGTCCTGTCCAAGTAGAATCTAAGTTGCCTGTGCACATCTAAGGAATGCAGTATCCATTCCACTTTGTTCTGTGGATTGGGAAAGAAGGTTGGCAAATGAATGGACTGATTAAGAGCCACACTGGATACCACCTTGGGTATGAAGGATGGATTGGTTCTAAGGGACACCCTGTCCGCATGAAAGATGATAAAAGGCTCCACTGCCATAAGGGCCTGTAATTCAGATACCCTTCTAGCTGAAGTGATTGCTAAAAGGAAAGCTGTTCTCCAAAAAAGAAATTTTAAGTCTGCAGTAGCAGCTGACTCGAAAGGAGGTAGAGCGAGTTTCTCCTAAACAAAGTTAAGGTCCCAGGCTGGGGTTGGAGCTCTCCTGGGTGGTCTCAAATTTTTGGGCCCTTTGAGGAACTGCTTGAGGAGTGGATGAGAGAAGAGGGGTGTTATAATGAGCTGAAATGGCTGAGGTGTGGATTTTAATGGAGGAGAAAGACAGGCCCTTGTGAAGCATCTCAGTTAAGTATTGTAAAATCTGAGGTAAATTGGGCACTGCTGTGCTCATCCCTTGAGATTGGTTCCAGGTACAGAATCTTTTCCATTTTCAGCATAAGATTTTCTAGTACTAGGCCTCCTTGCCCCTAAAATGATATCCATCACAGGTTTACTGAGGCATGGTAAAGGAGAGATTATGTAATTAGCCAGGCTGCAAGGTTCAGTGATAGAAGCTGAGGGTGCAGAATCTGGTTCTCCTGCTGAGACAACAGGGAAGGAGTCTGAGGCAGGTGCCATGGGGAAAACCATGACACACTGTGCAGGAGGGGCTACCAGTGTTAGTGTGGCCAGTCTGGAGCAATCAAAATCATCCTTGGTTTGTCCTGTTTGATTTTTAGTAGTACTTTGGAGTGCAGAGGCGGGGGAGGCATAGACTGATAGGTTTTTCCAGCTGAAGGACAGAGCATCCACTTTCCATGCTTGTTTGTGGGGAGCCCTTGTGCAAAATGTGTCCAATTGGTAGTTCTGGGGAGAGGCAAACAGGTCTATATCTGGGCTCCCCCATTTGCTTGTCAACATGTTGAAAATCCTTGGTTCCAGTTTCTACTCATGTGGGTCCATGAGGTTTCTGCTTAGTCCATCTGCCAGTGTATTTCATTTTCCTGGCAGGAATTGAGCTTGTAGATGCACTTGGTAGCTCAAGGCTGTGTTCCACAATGCCATGGCTAGTCTGCAGAGGGGGTAAGAATGTGTATCCCCTGCTTGTTTATGCACCACATAACAGTGGTGTTGTCCGTCTTTACCATAAGTTGTCCTGGAAGAATGTGGTCCTTGAAGGCTGTCAGAGTATTCTGTACAGCTAACATTGTTTTTTGATTGATATGCAGGTGCATTTGACTTGGGTTCCATTTGCCCTTAATGCACTTCCCTGACAGGTGAGCCCCCCCCCCATGCATAGTCTGATGCATTTGTTGTTAGGGTTTGGGTGGCAGGGGGTGGTGTGAAAGGTAGTCCATTCTTTTAGTGGCAGGCTTCTGCCCACCAAAGGAATTCTAGGCGTAGGCAAGGTATGATAGGAATCATTGTTCTAGATCCTGAGAATGTTGACACCATAGGCTTTTTAGATACCACTGTAGTTTCCTCATATGCAGTCTTGCATATGGAATTAGAAGAATGCAGGAGGCCATGAACCCCAAGGCTTGCAGAATTTGTCTTGCAGATATCAGGGTTTTTGTGGCCACTTGTTAGAAGTAGGTTGTCAAATAAATTTGTTTCTCTGGCATGAGGTAAGCCATCTGGGAAGTTGTATTCAAGCTTGCTCCCAGGAATATAATTTGTTGACAGGGTACCAGGTGTAATTTCTTTACATTTATGGTGTACCCCAGACAAGTTAGCACCCTTTGTACAAAGGCCAGATGATTCAAAAGTATGTCCTGGCTTTCTGCCTGAATTAGACAATCGTCCAGGTATGGGTATATTTGAATATTTCTTTGCCTGCAAAATGCAATAATTGGAGCTAGGCCCTTTGTGAGTACCCTGGGTGTAGTAGATAAGCCAAAGGGCAGTGCAGAGAACTGATAGTGTGTGTAGCCTGTTTTGAAGCGTATGTATCTTCTGCAAGATTCCCTGATTGGAATGTGCAGGTATGCTTCTTTTAAATCTAGTGTTGCCAACCAGGCATCTTTGCCTAGCATAGGAAGTAACTGGTGAAGAGTCAGCATCTTGAATTTTGGAATCTCCAAAATGGTATTTAGAGTAGACAGGTCCAGGATAGGACGCTATGATTGTCTTTTCTGGGTACCAGGAAAAGTCTCGAGTAGAAAACTTGTCCCTTTTCCTCTTCTAGTACCAGTTGAATAGCCCCCATGCTTTACAGGGAAAGTACTTGTTTTGGAGCTTTTGCCCACTGATTTGGGGGTTGATCTGGCCACCCGCTTGGTGTTGGCAACGTGTGGAAGTCAAATCTGTATCCCTGGGACACTATATTTAAAACCCATTTGTCCTGGGTAATGAGTTCCCAGTTCTTTGCATGAAGAGCAATCTTTCCCCCCAAAGGGGCAGTCAGTTGATAAGTGCTTGAAAATTTTAAAAGGATGTCATTGAGACAGTTTACCATAGGGGGAGTCTTATTACTCCCAGATTTGGAAGTGGAGGCCCTTGACTGCTTAGTCCTGTGTGTCCCCTGGGACTGCAATCTGGGGTTTTTGCTGTGTCTGGGTTTGGCTTGAGAAGACCTGGAAGGGGCTGGTAAGGACCAATTCTTAGAGGGCCAGTGCCTACTAAATCTAGGAGGCTGAAATTGTAAGAAATCTTTAACAGTTTGCATATATTTAGCTTTATCTTCCATCTTTTTAAGAACGTCCTCAGCCTTGTTGCCAAACAGGCGGTCCTGATTTAAGGGAGCATCCAACAATTTAGCTTTAACATGATCAGGCAAAGATTGCGCCTTTAGCCAAGCATGCCTTCTTAGCACAGACCCAGTAACAGCAGCCCTGCAAGAGGCCTCTAATGAATCAAAACCACATTGCAAAGTATGTTTTCCAACTTGTTCAGCAGAATGCATTAAATCCTGTAATTCTTTATTTTCCACACAGTCAGGAATCAGCATCATTTTCTGTTTAAGCAACCTAATAACATGTTGCTGATACTTTAACATATGAAACTGGCAGTTTAAAGCCCTGATGGCCAAGGTTGCAGAAGTGTAAACCTTCTTACCCCATCTATCCAGCGCCCTGGAGTCTCTATCAGAAGGGGTAGGATTTTTAGCAGCAGAAGCCTTAATGCCCTTGGGCCCCTGTGAAATAGTCTCTGGATCTGCAATAGGATTTTTAAAAAGGAACTTGTGTGACTCAGGGACCCTGTAGTATCTGTCAGGTTTTCTGGGAGCAGGAGGCAAGGAATCAGGGGCCAAACTAGATTCTGAAAAAGCATCATCAACAATGTCTAGTACAGGAGGAATAGCTAAAGGCCTATGATGAGGTAGGAGTAAGAAATCCCTATCCCTCTTTTTTGAATCAGAAAAATCCTGGCTTTCCCAGTGGAAATGCTCCCTTAGAATATGTAAGGTTTCCCCAAAAGAAAAATCCTCTGGAGGGAAAGTAGAGGGAATGGAGTCTTCTGCATCAGAATCCTCATAAGTAGATAAGGGCAAATCTAGATCATCAGAAGAATCAGAAAAAACAGAATCCTGATGAAAAGATTCATAAACAACTTCAGTCCTAGGCCTCTTAGAAAGGGGGGGTTGGCTACCCCTGATTAGAGTTATTAGATCTTCAGTCATTCTTATAATTTGTTTTTTAGACATAGAGGCTTGAGCATGTGGCCTGGGCATTGTTTTTTTAGGCATGGTTCGAGATTTAGGCCTAAGTGATGAAGGAGGCATTGGTTTAATATGCAAGTCCGTAGGCCTGAATACACCCTCAGAAGCCGGTGCCTGCACAGCGGCTCCAGACCCATCCAAGGTAGAGACATCCACGGGTTCGATAGATGAAGCATCTCACGGCATACCGGACTCTGAAGAGGCCTGCGAATCAGAAGTAGCTGGTATCAGGGGCTGTGAAAGCGCCTCACTTAGTACCGGCGAACTGGCGACTGGCTTAGGAGAAGCATCGTCAGCAGTTTTGGACCTCGGCGGCCTGTCTCTCTATTTATCTTTGCATTTTTTCAGAATCCCAGTGGTCGAATGGTGAACCGATGACATTTCTGGATAATTATACCGAGAACCAAAGTATTTAGAGGCGAAAATATATTGACTATGGATAGTGCGCTGATTAAATAAAGCAGAAAACCGATAGCAAGGTACGTCGTGGTCAGGGCCTAGGCAAGGAATACAGTATGAATGAAAATCTTTATGAGGTATTTGCCTTCCACAAGTAATGCAATTATTAACTTTTACTGACATCGGTAAGGCGCAAGAAAAAGTTTCCCCAACAGGGTACTTAGCTGTAGTTGAAGACTTCAGTTCTGAAACTCGAAAACAAAAATTTCAGGAGTCGGCCGGCTGGCACTTGCGAACTGCTTCTGCTTCGGGCACCGCACAGCAAGAAAGACGGATGTAATGGCGTCGGCTGCATGTTTTATATCCCTGATGACCTGATGTCATGGAAGAAGGGACAGCAACTGATGCAGGAGCCAAGACTTTGTTAATCAGGCCGACTGAGGGCTACCTGCAAGCAGATAACCCAAATGTAATGACTGCAACAGTGAAACATGAAGAACATCAGCTCTTATCTCTAGTCTTTAGTCTGTGTATTGTTTCAATCCAGAAGGAAGTAATTTATTTCAGACCTTGATCAGCAGTTTTATGTTCTTATCTTTGTTTCTTCCAAGTAACAGGACAAGAGTTTAAGAAATCAAAATGACAAAAGAACCTTTGGAGTTTAGCTTTGTGTTCACATCTCTGTTACTTCTGATTAGTATATCCTTCTGTTTTATAGAATAATTTAAGGAACCAAAATGACAACAGAACAGGCCTTCGCACAGAATTTTTCAGAGGAAACAAAAAAGGCAGTCAGAGCATGGAAGAATATTGCTTTATGTCCTTTTGTGTCTTCAATAACCCATGCATTTTATAAGGCATAACATTTTATTAAAGCACAGAAAAAAATCAGTACTGACTTAACATCATGGTCTTATAAAAAATGAAGCACTCAAAATTGAAGCAAAACTGCCATTTTAGGATGGAATGATCATTTTCAAATCACCTCTATTGAAGCTGCCTCCAGGATTTTGTGATCTTTTATTTGAAATGATGTCAGATGCTCCACCTGTCCCAAGACTTCCATCTCTCACAAGGCCTAAAGTACTTTGTGTTACTTGGGGAGGTTCAGAGATTTTTCTGGAATGTGAGGGCGTCTAATTGTCACTGAGTCTATGTAGCTATGCACTAGTAGCTTCTATAAGGCTTTTTGATGAAAGACCATCCAAAGTATATCAAATCTGAGAGTCAGTTACACAATACATACAGAACCCATGATAGAAATTAAATTAAACAAGACAAGAACATTCAGTTTAGAGCTCAGAATATAGATTTAGCTACTGAATTAACATTTTAGACAGTCTGTGTGACTCAGGAATCCATATACAGTTTACATTTTGTTTCAAGGACAGTACTTTAGGCTTGCACTTATCCTTTCAACTAAAGATAACTACTCTCACTGAATTCACATCTTCCATGCCAAACATTTTCATAAATTCTTTCAAAAATTTACCCTCCTTTGCCATAGTTTCCCTTCTAGGCCCCCAGAAACATTCTTCACTGTTGCAAACTAAATTATTGTTTCCAACTATAAGTAATATTATTTGCTGAAAGCTGATTATTTCTCCCAGAATTTTCTTAAGCTTCATTATAGCAGCTTTAGGTGGAATGTAAATGTATGCCAGTGTAATCATCCTCCCTTACCGGCCAGAGACACAAAAGACAAATCAGTAATCCAACAAAATGGCGAACGACCAGCAGAAAAAGCAGCAGCAAGTCCAGCAAGGATAAAAATTCCTGTAGAAGGTTTATTAACTCATTTACTCCAATGCAGGTCAGGAAGTTTGCACTGTAACTTCCAATGGGCAGAGCCTAAGCCTATTGACAGATTCAAACTATGTCCTCACATTTCAAACAAATGTTCATATCTCTGGAAACACGGGGGTTATGAAAGAAGTGTAAATGGTAAACTCTCTAGCACAAACTATTTTTATAGTGATAGCATTTTTTTAGATTCTAGGTTTTAAACTAAATTTTATAAGTCACAGTGAACACAGTAGGGGGAATTCAATAAAGCCTACATGGAGTGATTTTCCTTGAAGGCATAGTGGCACAGAGTCTACATGGAAGTAAGCAGCCGTATGATCCAGTAAACAGAGAGAGGGATGTGCACGAGCATGCAAACATGGCAGTGTCAGTGGCATGCAGACCACCTCATAAGCAGGTGAATTGCATGCAAATTTGGGTGTTTGAGTGATCCAGCAAGCAGATAGGCAGTCCTGCAGACCCAGTCTTGGTGTTTGAAGTGTACCCAGAAAATTTTCCATGTATAAGAAAATAAAAAGTGAACAGGGGCTGTAAAAGCCCATTTAGAAGGTTGGAAATAGCAAATCAGGCACAGATATGTGAAAAACTACACCCTGTGTATTCAAAAAGTAATGCAAAATAATGCAATATAATTTTTTTAATACACATATTATGTTTGCACAGCACGCAGCAGTGCACAAACATGCTGTTATGCAAAAAAATATTAAAAAGTCTAAAAACGGAAAATAATAAATATGTTACAATAATGCATAATGGTAGATATCTATGGTTGCTAAAGAGGCACACCCTGGAATAGTGTAGTATCCAGGTTGTGTGCATGTATCTGTATGCAAATGAGATGGGGTTATGGAATAGCAAAAATAGTCTACTGTGTCCGCAGATAAAATCTGTGTAGCCCCAGAACTATGTTGGTGTCACAGCTCGTGTTTTCACACGCAACCGCAGTGCTTAGCAGGGAAGGCAGTTAAAAAAAAAAAGGAAATTGCCTGGGAAAGCCAAGAATGTATAAATTACTGATGACCAGTGTTCTACTTAAACGGAGTCATTCAAACCCTCAGTGATGTACTTGACAGGTGGAATGCATCATAGTTATCCAATCACACAGGCTGCATCTGCAGCAGAGCACTATAAAGTATGCACAATCTAATTTTCCCCCATACTCTGCACCATTGGAGATTGGAGTACACACTTGGGAATTTTAACCTACAGAATGCTAGGGGATGGTGCAGCTCTTCTACATCTGTATCTGCTAGATGCTGAGGTCAGTGCTGATGATGATGCTGACAACAGCTTAGACCAAGAAGGAGAAGAGTGTTCAGGCCCAGGGTAACCTTCCAGGAGATACATGAGCTGGAGATTATAGAGTACTACAGGGTGGACAGGGACATACTACAAGAACTCACTGAGCTCTGCCACCCTCAACTCAGACCCAGAGCCAACAGAGGGGAACCCATCCCAGTGGAAATAAAGGTATGTGTAGCCCTTAGAATACTAGCTGCAGATACTTTTCAAAGACCTACAGAGGACATGATGGGGTTCTCAGAGGCATCAGCATCTTTCCCCCTCAATTTCTCCTATTACTACCCTTTTCCATTTGTTGAAAGTGTTTTTGCAATACCTGCCCCATCTCATTTAGCTGACAAACATCCTCAGATGAAATGTTCTTCTTGCCTGGCTGCATTTCACACCCAGAAGAAACAGAAGAATGAAGTGATGTAAACGACCTATCACCAATGACTTTGGTGACTGCCAGCCCCCTCCAGGGCTTCTGTTGCCATAGAAACACAAGGTCTTTGTTGAAATCTGGAACATCACAATTAAGCTTTTTTCTCTTCCATTTAACTACCTCATTCTATACTTTACACAAACAAACTTTAATGCCCTTCATAAAATCAATAAAGGGCTGCTCAGTACTTTCTTTTGCCAACGTAGTTGCTCAGTACTACACCGGACCTTTTCATACTGTCTCTTGTTTCTTTTAACTAAAATCTTAAGCCAATTTAATGTATATTGAGTGGAAACCTGCTTCCACCCATCCAATAAATTGGCTTCATCTTCAGTAAAGTCCAAAGCAGGTAATTTATCAACATGGAGATCCCTAGGGGTAATGTTCAAATTCAAATACCTCTCTAAAAGCACGGTGTCATAAAACAAAGTCAGTTCTTTCATCATAAAACATTCTAATGGTTCAAACTGACTGTGAAGATCCCCCAAATTAGAACCAGTCCAGGGATCCATAGCTGCCAGTTTGTCTTCTCTCTCCTTTAGCCAGTCCTAGAAAACTACCTTATAAACTGCAGGGTCCACATTAGTTACTGTACGAAACATACCAGAAACAGTAGAAGCTCCCTCCAGGGAAATGATATCCACTCTGAAAATCAGCAGACCCCAACAAAAGAAACAGCAAAAAATACACACAAGCGGCAGCAACTGGGAACAAAACTCAATGTAATGGTGCTTCTAGTACCTCGGAAAACACTCTTCAGGGAATAACATAAGCCACCACCCTTTCCCATTTTATAACAAATCTGCTGCAATAAAACACACTCTTTCTAATCTTTCAGTTAACATTACTTAAATACACATAACCCTAAACAAAACTTCCATTGAAATACAGAGCCATATAAACATATGTATGCATTTTTTAAATTGCTACTAACATTAAATATTCAAATTAACATCTAAATTCATACCTTTAGGTTTCAAAGTATTATAATTCAGAATTAATCTACTTTCCATCCTTAATAAACTGGCTAAAAAGTCACCACCTCTAGGAAGAAATGGTGTAGCCAAAACACCGAAGAAAGGACTGGCGTCAGATCCCGAATGTGCATTAATAAAATGTTCAGCTACTGGGCTATCTAAATTCCTATTTCTAATATGGCCCAGATGCTCAAGGATCCTCACCTTAACCATACATTTTGTTTCTCCTATGTACCATCTCACAAGTACACATCCACACCCTATAAAATAAACCACCCCACAAGAAGTGCATGAAAAACCCCTCAAAGAATGAAACAATTTTCCATTAATCTTTCTTCCTGAAATGTTCTTAATCCTAGAACAAACTGTACATCTTCCACAAGGGAAGGATCCCATAACTACCCTATTATTTACCCTATACCCTATAATTTGTTTAAATGTTATATTGATGATTTGTTTTTTGTATGTAGGGGTAATTTGGAAGTTTTTTCAAAATTTATAGAGCAAATGAGTCAGAATGAACTGGGGCTGCAATGTACCTTTACCGTTGATAGAATTATATTCAGTTTTTGGATGTGGAATTCTATGTTGGGGACAATCTGATGGTAGAGCATAAACCCTACATGAAACCCACTGTGGTTAAAAATTTCTTACAGGTTAATAGTATGCACCTGTCTATTTTGATTGAACATTACCTGTGGAGGGAATTTAAGAGAATTTATAATAACATCTATGACAAAGGGTCAGTGGTAGGGGAATATAAGAAGGTGGAACAAAAATTATTGCAAAAGGGCTATTCTAGTGATAGCCTGAAAAAAGCTAAAGATACTCCCCAGGATTCAATAAATGCTTTTTTCCATGCAGGAATAGTTTAGCTGCTCCTGCACAGAATATGGCCACAGAGTGATCCAGTAAACAAGCCTGGGGATGTGCACAAGCCTGCTAACACTATTCTGCATGGACACAACTGGATTATGCTAATGACCTAATTTGCTGGTGAAAACCATGCAAATGAGGTCAATTAGCGATCTATTAAGCAGGCAGGCATCCGTGGCAGAATAGTGTAGCATGCAGAAATGTATTCGGCTACTAGCCTAATACATTTCTGCAAAAATCAAAATGGAGGCATGACATCTCAAAGTAAAGCATATATTATAATCCTTAGGCATGCCAATGAGCAAATATATGGCCATTGGCATGGAAAAGTATTGCAAAATTATAAAAATTAAAGGGTTTTTTTGGATAATCTCAATTGCTTAAGCATAAGGCAGTAGCGCACAAATGGGATCGTGCCAAAAATAAAAAAAAATGTGAAACCACAATTCTAAGAGAAATCTACATTTTGCCATTATAGTCTATGGCATGCAAAATCAAAAGAATAGCAAAAAACAGTGGTTGCTAAGGGGAAAGGCTCTGGTGTACTGCTGTAACTAGGGACTAAGGCAGTGGGGTATGCTAATGAGGGAAATTTACTGAATCATAAAAAGGAGACAAGTGTCAAACTGCACCTAACCATGTAGGAGCTATAAGGCAGTAATGTAAGCAGGAGAAGCAGCTGACATGAAAAGGGGGTGTGTCATGCTTGGTGTAAGCACATTGGAGCTCCACGGCTCCCAGTTGAGCTTAGTTAAGCACAGCTAAGCAAGGGTGTGTGTCTCAGGCTGTATTGATTATTCCATGAAATGAACAGCATGTTCCTGTCCAAGGGAGGGCCATTTCTCATTGTTTACCTTAGCCAAATGGGATTGCACAGCGTGCACCAGGGTGTAAAACAAACAAAAAAATGCCCTGGAAATAGCAGGACTGTTTACATTTGGGCACCAGGTTTGTGCAGCATGCCTCGGGGCTTAAAATGGGTGGAAATGGTAAGGGAAAAAGAAACAAAAAGGGAAATAGCAGAATAAAAGCAACCAAGTACAAATAACATAGCTGGCAGGTGGATTGCATCATAGTCAGCCAATAATACAGGCAGTATCTGCAGCACAACAGTATAATCAATGCAAACACCTTCCAGTCTGTTTTTTCCAGCAAACTCTGCACCATTGCTGTACACATGCAGGGGTATTTTAACCAAAAATATGTTAGGGGCTGCCATTGCTTTGATCCAACAGTATGTGCTAGAGACTGACAGCAGTGAGGAGGTTAATGCTGACAACTGCCCCAGACTGATTGGGAGAAGAGTGTTCAGACCAAGGGTAACCAGGGGCTACATGATCTGGAGATAGAGGTCTACAGGGTCGACAGAGACATACTTCAGCAAATCATCGAGCTGTGCCAGCCTCAACTCAGACCCAGAGCCAACAGAGGGGAAGCCATCCCAGTGGATATGAAGGTAAGTGTAGCCTTAAAAATACTAGCTACAGGTACTTTCCAAAGACGTACTGGGGACATCATGGGGGTCTCACAGGCGTCTGCATCCAGGGTACTCCACCAGTTCCTGGATGCCATCCTACCACATACCGGTGAGCACATTTACTTCCCCAACACCCGCGAGGAGAGGACCAGCAATATGCATCTCTTCTATCATGTAGCAGAATACCCAGAGGTTCTGGGTGCCATAGACTGCACGCACATCCACATCAAAGCACCACCCGGTGAACAGGGTAGGGTATACATAAACCACAAGGGCTTCCCCTCCAGCAACTGCCAGGTCATGTACAATGCCAAGGGCATTATCATGAATGTGTGTGCTGGCAGCCCTGGAAGTTATCACGACTCCCACATTTGTCACAGCTGTGCCAGGCATTTGACAGTGGGGACAGCCCATATGGCCATCTGGTAGGGGATTCTGCCTATGCACTGAAGCTGTGGATGACACCCATCAGAAACTCACTCACACCCACTCAAGAATGCCATAATGAGGCACACTTGCACAAACCAGGATCATTATAGAGCATGTGTTGGGGATGCTCAAGTCATGGTTCCGCTGCCTTTACATATCTGGTGGAGCCTTGCAGTACTCTCCAGCCACATGTGCACACATGTTAGTAGTATGTGCCATGCTACACAACATGATCCTGTGGAAACAGCTGCAGCAGGAACAGCACGGGGAAGGGCCACACAGCCCCCCACCATTGCCAAGGTCCCCACCGGCAAAGAGGGACTCAGAGGAGGAAGCCGCTGAGCCTACTCCTCTAGGCAGATGGAGGCATGCCCAGTATGCCCAGGCCTTGGCAAAGGAGCAACTCATAGCACATGCACTGACACTGTAGAGACCCAGGGACTGACCCCTCTCTCTGACTCGCACACACAGTAGAATGGATGTCACACACAACACATTACCTGTAACTTACCATGTGTGCATCCAACATAGGCAGCCCTCAAGCAGCATCCTCACAACTGCTGCAGGCACAAGGTAAGTCAGTCTCATTAACAATAAATGAATGGACTAGTATGCTCTGGTAGCATATCTATGATAATGCTGCATGCATGCAAGGGAATGGGGAGGCCTACTGGGATAGAAGCAGATAACTGGCAGCTATGTAGGACACCAGTAAATGTCTGTACAATACTGGCCTCCTCACACAATGCAATATTACTCGAGATAGTAAATCCCACTGCAGTATATGTGGGGGGCCAACTAAGCGAGGTCATAGGTCACAAGCATGGATGTCAATGTGGGGATCCCATACTCACACCTTAGACTCATCCAGCAAGTCAGCTATAGAAAACCATAAAGGAATGTCTGGCAAAGGCCCACAAATGGCAACAATGATGGAATACCCCCTA